>NC_053049.1:34641533-34944563 GCF_003473485.1 Medicago truncatula
TATTTTATTTGTTATATTGAAATAAATAATCATGATTAGTTTGATTTGTTATAACTTGAAAGTAACAAACATTTATATTTTTAGTTGTAATCCAAATCAAAATTTCATAAAAGAAATCGCTGTTAATAATTTTCAAACGTTAGTCTAAAAAAAGAGCGGAAAAACGGGTACGTGAGTACTCATCGTTTCGGTAGTGTATATAAAGTAAACATCACACCATGCCCTACCCAAATATTTATATAATTAATTTAAGGCTGACTTTATATTCAAAATTGTATCTATAATAAATAAAAAACAAGAGGAAACTCCAGATAATTTTAAAATACTACTTCAAATATGCGGTCACTACCTTATCTGCCTTCAAAGGTACAAAGAGATAGGACACTGGTATTGATTAGAAGGCTCCTCCGTGTTCCTTTTCAAATTTAAAAACTGCTATGAATTGAGTGAAAGGAACACACATATGGTGGGTTCGGTTGCTGAAGAAATTGTAGGGACATATGTTAGGTTCATGAATGGATAGTTAAAGCCTTCAATTTACATGCATGTATATGTCCCACCTTAATAGCAAAGGGTTAAACTAGTTCTTCCGTTCTATGATGATCGACATACTTGAACAACAAAAAAATAGTTTTTTGCTACTGAAAAGGATATTCATTTATCCAAAAGAAAAGAGAAAAAAACTAATATTCATTTATTAAAATTGATAAAATACATCAAACATAGATACAGAGTCAACAACGTAACAAGTTCATAACATAAAAATGAATGGCATAATATTTATAAATAATATGACATAGTCAAAGAGATTGAGATACCCACGTCTTAATAACAACCGATTAAAATTGTTCCAATTATAATATCTAATTAATAATCATGTGCATCACTCATAATTCAACAAAACCCGATTGCAAAGAGTGTTGAAACAAGCCCTTTAAATCTATTATCAAAACGTTTCCGTAAATCTAACTCAATTGATATCGACATTGTATAATAAGTGTTAGGGTAGGATTTCGAACTCTGGACACACCGTTTATTCATCTCAAAAGATTAATTTTTAGCCACTAGGCTTGACAAAAAAATTGTTACTCAAAACCGATTTAAATTGTGTCAAAAAAAACTTTAACATAGCCTTTTAGATTAGTTATGCAACAAAGAGTTTTAAAAGAAAACAAATAAGTCGGATACATAACCGACTTAAAATGTCTTTGCATATCGGACTTAATGTAATATCATAACCGACAATTTAAATCACATTGATAACACGGATTTAAAAAATCATTTAAAATTCACATTTTCGTTACCAAGTTTTGGTGAATACAAAAGTAACGAATTCCATTATCTTTTACCCATCCTCCATATTTTTGTAAATGGCTTAAAATCGTAACTGAGAGTAGCAAGAAGATAATTAAACATAGCATGTAAAAACATATGTTGTATCATTATTAAAGGTTGTTTGTGCATTTGTCAACCTAAACCAATGCAGATAGAAAAAAAAACTCGTCACTGATTTAAGTTTTTGTTTATATTGTATCTTTGTTGTTTGTTTTTCTTCTTAGGTATAAAACAAATTATTCTTACTCTACCAAAATGAGACTAGAGTTATTAAAATAAGTCTAATCTGATGAATTTAAATCCGATGAACTACTTGTTGATCAGATATAATTAATTGGTTGAGCTATCAAAATAGAATATTGTTTTAGTGCCCCTTGAGTTGTTCAATCTATCAAAACATATCATTCGCTACGTTTTTTTTTTCTTATAGAACAGATAGGAAGCTATCTTCATATATGTGTTTTCACTAAATTCTAAACAATCAGGAGCCTATGAAGCAAACCTCATCAAAATATGAGACATAATATACCCAACTTTACATATGAGAAATGATATTCGTACATCCACTTTGTGACAATTTTTTGACAACTTTCTCTCTCATACTCACATTATCCTCTTATTCTCTCTCTTCATTTTTCTCTCTCCATTGTTTTTAACCAATAAAAAAAAAGAGAAAAAGAAGTTGTCACCAAAAGTTGTATGAAATGGTTGTTCAAATATCATTACTCTTTACATATACACATGTTTTCAAGAGCAAAATTTATAAGCTAAATAAACTTTTGGTCACATTGACTTATGAATAAATGATATGATATTATTGCAATGCAAACCTCAATCTGTGCCCCATTTTCTTTATACTTCTGGCAGAATGACCAATTTACTTCATTATTTTTTTCTTCAAATTAGTAGTAACCTCAAGCGTGACCTAGTAGAACCCAAAAAAATGCATCGTACAGATTCGTAGGTGTGTTTGATGTTCTTTAATAGTGCAATATTGTTCTAGATTTGATTTTTTTTATAAGGTCTCTTTCAATTAAATTCATATCTAAATATTTATTTATTCCATCAAAAAAATATATATAAATATTTATCATTATTTTTTTTTCTTTGAACATATTTACCAATATAAATCAAAAGAAATAATTTTTTATAAAAATATTTTGAAATAAATTTAATTTATTAAGATAAATTCTTAGTTAAAATATTTATGGGTAAAAAAAGGTTAAAAGTTTTTATAAATTAAATTTATAATATATTAAACATATATATGTACTTTTAAGTCATTTTATATTTTTTAGTAACTTCAAAATCTAATTTTACCAAACACTTTAATTTAAATCAGCAAGCTTTTCAGCTATAAGCTATAAGCTATCAGTCATCAGCTATAAGCTAGCTTTTCAGCTATCAGCTAGCTTATAGCTTCTTTTTACCAAACAGAGCATAGAATTTTTTTTTTCCTACCCTACTTTATCTACAAAAATACAAAGCTATCCTACTTTTTAGATTTTTCTGGTACCACACAACTCCAAGTTGTGGAGTTGTGGGGTACTTTCTTTATTTTCTTTTTTTTTATATTTTTTTAATACCCCACAAGTCAAGATTGCAAAAGTCAATTCGGCATGTGCTTTTTCTATGTTTGACAAACAACAAAACGGCGGATCAAAGCTCATTAAAACAATTTCATTAGTTTTCAGCATGTCTGCTACTTCAGTTAATATCAAGTCAATAGTTCTTAGATCTTCACTTTTCAGAGCAACTGTTGTTTGATTTGCTTTATAAGCAACCTGTGACTGATTCACAACTACCTGCAATAAAAAGATTCATAAAAAGGAAAGTTTTAAGTTAGAGTTTCAAGTTTTTGCCATCAGTTCTCAGGCCATAGGGATAGTAGTACTAAAACACAAAACATACTCAAATGTATAGGCTACAAAAATGCCACTCGTAAAAGGGTGGACAGAAGATATTTATTTCTATAATAGGATTTGCATGCAAATTTAAAAAAACATAGAATGTATCAACTTATCAAAAGACAATAAGTAAAACAAATTTTACAAGAAAATACCTCATCAGTAAATTTTGAGTTTGGGGTTGTAGCTAAAGATATTTTTCGTTACTTAATAAAGTAGTCCTTGTTAGACCCATATCAACAACTTTTCCCTCCACGGATCCTGCTTACACAACACAAGAAAATTCACCAAACATTGTTCTAATTTTAACTGTACGTATAAAAATCGTCTTCAACTGATTAACAAGATAGTTCAAGTTGCTTGGGATTCAGAAAAGCGTAAATGATGCATAATTAGTGCTATATAATATATAAGAACTAAGAAATCCTCAATATACACAAAATAATTCTGAACAATTTAATTCAAGGATAGAAAAAATATGGTCAGAGGAGTCTCATATTCATTCATGCAAACTCATTCAACTTTTACAAATCAAAGTTTCATAAGAATAACAAGACAGCAATCACCTACTAGTTTCATCATCAAAATGTAATGCAGTCAAACGAATAGTCTAATTGTCATCTCCTTCAAACGGATTCAATGTGTGCGTGATTTAATTATAATTATAAGTTAAACTCAAACTAGAACATGTAATGACTATAGGAGTGGACGCATGTTGTTGAATTTACCTTTATTTTCTCTCCATTTTTGAAAGTATCACATATATGTAGGTATAAACCATTGCAAATGTTCTTCAATATCTCCTTGGCAGAGACTATGCTCAGTAACACTGTACAAATATACACAAACAATAGATTATATAACATATTGTAGAAAATAATCTATACGTGAAAATAACTCATAGAAAACTGAGATCGATCTTAACCTCCTCCTAACCCTCCAATTTGAAGCAATGGTATCACAAGATCATCATAGCGCTACTGAAAACGGATATTCATTTATCCAAAATAAAAGAGAAAAAACTAATATTCATTTATTAAAATTGATAAAATACATCAAACATAGATACAGAGTCAACAACGTTGAAAACTAAAGAATAGATCTTTGAACAAGTTCATAACATAAAAATGAATGGCATGATATTTATAAATAATATGACATAGTCAAAGAGATTGAAATACCCACGTCTTAATAACAACCGATTAATATTATTCCAATTATAAATCTAATTAATAATCATATGCATCACTCATAATTCAACAAAACCTGATTGCAAAGAGTGTTGAAACAAGCCCTTTAAATCTATTATCAAAACGTTTCCGTAAATCTAACTCAATTGATATTGACATTGTATAATAAGTGTCAGGGTAGGATTTCGAACTCTGGACACACCGTTTATTCATCTCAAAAGATTAATTTTTAGCCACTAGGCTTGACAAAAAAATTGTTATTTAAAACCGATTAAAAAAATTGTTACTTAAAACCGATTTAAATTGTGTCAAAAAAACTTTAACATAGCCTTTTAGATTAGTTATGCAACAAAGGGTTTTAAAAGAAAACAAATAAGTCGGATACATAACCGACTTAAAATGTCTTTGCATATTGGGCTTAATGTAATATCATAACCGACAATTTAAATCACATTGATAACACGGATTTAAAAAATCATTTAAAATTCACATTTCAATTACCAAGTTTTGGTGAATACAAAAGTAACGAATATAAGTAATAGCAAGTGTTGTAGATACTAAAAACGAATATAATCCAAAAATTAACTAATACGTAAAAAAATCACAATAATTTCTACTTATATGAAATGTAAATTAAAGCAACAACAACAAATGAAATAAAAATTGACAACAAATATTTAAAAATGTTGGGAAAAACGTGTTTTAAGAAGTCAATTTTTGGCCCGTTTGTTATAGTTTTTTTTAAAATAGATTTTTATAGTATAATATGTTTTTGTTATAATTTTTTTAACAAAGAAATTTTTACGGAAAGCTTCAAATGAAAAGTTAGTTTGAATTGCTTATCTTAAATTGTCATTTTAAATATTTCATCATTTTGTTATGATTCTTTTATATTAAAATTTTGAAAAAATCTCTAAAAAATAGCTATTTCAAATAACTTTTCATAAAAATCATTTTTGAAAGATGTCATTTTGATAAATATGTGATTTTTACTACGTAAAATCTCAAACAATGAATATTTCAATTAGTGAATGTCAAAATATTTTTTTTAACTTTTCAAATATTAAACTATGATTAAAGTTCTTAAAAAATAAACTCATGCTGGTAAAAAACATCACACTTATTTATTTTTTGACGAAACATTACACTTATAATTAAATACAACTTTTTTTAATTCACCGATAAAATAAAAATTAATAAAAATATATATACTTTTTTTAAATAAAAAAATATATATGTATTTGTATTAATCAGTTTTTTATCAATTTATATTTGTACAAATATATATACTTGAAAACAATTTATTTATATATAAGGGTAGACCGAAGCTCTGTTCTAAATAAACATTAGATAAAATGTAAGAATATTTTTTTTTTTTCACCAATAACTGATTGTCTCTCAATAAAACATCTTGACCAAAAAAAAATTGTGAGTAAAACATAAATGTTGATTGAGTATGAAAAATGAAAATTAAATATTGTTAGAATGATCAAGTATGATGATGCACATGATTATTAATAAGACATAAAGAGTTACTCTTGGAGTCAAAATATCCCTTCCCTATATATATATATATATATATATATATATATGTGTGTGTTTTTTTTTTTTTTAATATATCTACTGATTTTTTTTGTTCCCTACCCCTTAATACTAATACGATATGAAATTCTGGCACGTGGAAAAGATGTTATACACGATGTTAAGAAGGATGTCAAGACATCGTGATAACCTAGATAACAAACAACAAACATAAAAATAAAAGCAGGAAGTAAAACAGGACAAGTAGTTTGTTAACCCAGTTCGGTGCAACTTCACCTACGTCTGGAGGCTACAAAGTTAGGAAGAAAATTCACTATAGCAGTATTAATTTGAAGCATACATAAAAACTATCTTCAGTCTACCAGCTTCTCACTTAATCACCACCCGTGCAATTTCTATCTAAGACTCTTCCTAGATATGAGATCCCCTACTCACTTTCTCTCAATCACAATCCCAGTGATCGACTCAATAGAAAAAGACAATAATTGAGACACTCTCCTTAACAGAAAAATCACGCATACACTTAAAATGACGAAGACGGGCACAATAGACACCTTTAAAAAATAGATTACGTTGAAATATGTGTTTTAATATACGTGTCTATATGTGTTTTAATATATGTGTCTATATGAAAAACTATATATTAATCTATTCTATACAAACAAAAAAAAACAAAGTGAAGTATATATGTGTTAGTGCAGTGGAAAAGACGGACAGACGAGCACGTGAGTGTCAGTCTGAAAGCTAGTATATATAAAGAAAGAACTGTGCAAGATACACCAACAGAACCGTCAAAAGACCCCAAAGCTAACACCCCCCCCCCCCCCAATAAACAAGACGGGAAAGAAACACTGGGAGGCCCAAAAGAACACCAAAAAGCTCAAACAAAGATAAAAATCTCCTAACAAAATAACATCAAACAACACAAACCACCAACAAACAAAACACCTGCAGAAACAGAAAAGGAGGAACAAAGGAACATCCTAGTGTTAGAGATGAGTGAGAGCTTGTCTTGTTAGGTGTTGGAGGAAAAATGACAACTTTTCATCTTGTTATGTGCTGAGTGACATATTGTCTTATTTGAGTTTCTCTTACCGTCAATGTTTCTTGTGATGATACCTTCTTTTGCTTGTTTGATGAAGAAAATGAGAACGAGGGAAGAAATTGTTTGTCTTAACAAGAAACTGAGGGATAGTAGAAGGGAGAAAAGTCAGGTGCGTTTATTAATATCATGTGTGTTTTTTGAAACGGTGTAATACAATGCCATAATATGTAGTCCATTTCTTGTGTTTTAGTAACATTTCTAACATAAAAAAAAATAAAAAATAAATAAATCATCAATTTAATCTCTAAATTATCACTATCTCACAAATTTCGTAAAAATATGTAATAAGTAATCCATAAACTATTTTTAATTCATGAAAATTCTGTCTAACCCTATAATTACTCCACACGGTAGGTAATCTCGATCATTGAAAAGAAATCTATCGATTATTTCCGCGTTGCAAATTCACATATTTTGAGTCTTAATCGTTGATTCATGATCGGGGACAATCCACAACTATTATTGCGTGGAATCCATTTCATTTCACCTATGATCGTAGTAAGCTAAGTTAATAGAATAAAAATTGGTTTCTTTCTTAAAATTGAATTGAATAGTTTTAAAGAAACCAAAACGACTTGGAAGCTGACAAAAACGACACAATGCCAATCTACCACCATATTCAAAAGTTCACACATTCATCTCCTAAAAAGACAACTTCTACTTATTCCCCACTCCTCAGTTTCCGCTTTTAACCACAACAAAACCAAAATGAAACTTTCAGAGAAAACCAACAACTATTATTACATTCTCTCCATATTCATCATCCTCATTGCATTCCTCATCAACAATGCAAATTGTATCAGGTTCCCGGATCGGGTCGCTCAACCCGCCCGAGAACAACCCGATCAACAACGCTTGCAAACCGCGGTATTCGCTCTCGGAAGTTTCTGGAGATCTGAAGCTGTGTTCGGGTGTTTACCTGGTGTTGTGAGGACCACGGTGGGTTATTCCGGTGGATCTAAACCTAATCCTGAATATCGTAGTTTTGGTGATCACGCTGAATCCGTTCAGGTTCTTGTTTTCAACAATCTCTTTTTATTTTTATCAATTTTACCGAAATTATTATATTTCTTTATGTTGCGTATGTGCATTCTAAGTAAATAGCCTAATTAAGTGCTTATTGAATAAATGTTTATGTATAAGCTATTTCTATAATCATAAAGAAATTAGGATTGATCTGTTGAAATGAGTATTGAGTAGAGAGCAAGTTGTGGACCTGTCATAAGCTAATCCTATAAGCTCGCTGAAATGCGTTGATTATGTTAGTTGGTTAGACCAGCTGATCCATGCGCACCCTTGGTAAAATTGATTATAAGTCTGAAGAGATTTTGAAAAGGTTGAGGTGAAGAACCTGATGACAACTTATGCAAGAAGTTTTTTATTTAAAAGACTCATCATTGCAAGATCCTTTAAATAAGTTGTTCATAAGGTAATCCACAACCCGAACACATCCATAGTAAAAATCATTACAAGTCTGAAGAAATTTTAAAAAAGTTGAAATAAAGAGCCTAATAATTTTTAAAGGCTCCGCATTGCAAGATCCTTCAATAATTTTTCCCTAACTATTTTGTTGAGAAGTGTATCTAAATAGGCTCTTTTGTCCTAGCCCCTAGGTATATTTTAGAAAGTTTGGTTTTTCTTGCTCTTGGATTGTATTTGGGTTGCCAAGCTAATTATATTTAACACTGAAACAAAATTAAATATCTAAAGAACGCCATGGTCCTGACAAAGTTCATAAAGGGTGCCATTTTCAGGCACCCTTTATGAATGTTTGGAGAAGTTTTGCATGCTTCTTTTATCACCTGGATTGACATGTACAGTCCTAGGCTTTTATAAAACATGGAATGATCATGTTTTGGGAATAATTTATGGTTGGCAGTTCACGTCTTGGATGGAAATGACTGTGATATTTGTTAAGTGATTTGAAATCACTAGGTCCATGAAAAGGCCAGGTTTTGTTTAACTATTCATTCAATAAAGGTAACAGTGAAACATGCTTCACCAAAATGCAGTGGCCTTGATTCTGGAATTCATGTAAAGCAGACTACTGCTATATTTAATTTTTTGATATTTTTTTGTTATATTCAACTTGTGGTGTCGTTTTCTTTTATACCGTGGAAAAGCTAAATTCACTAACCATCTTACATCTTATAATCTAATATAACTTTGTTGGTTTACTGATATGATGAGTTGAACTTGGATGTTTTTATTGATTTTGCCATTATGGTTTGCTAATACATTGCAGGTTGAGTATGATCCACGGTTAATTAGTTTTGGGGAACTACTTGATATTTTTTGGTCTAGTCATGACCCCAGGCAGGTGTTTGGCCAAGGTCCTGATGTGGGTAATCAGTACAGGTAGGAGTATGATGCCAGCTGCACTGCTGCAGTTCTTTGTGATATTCCTTCATATTCAATCTCATGCCATGTGATAAGTACTGAACAACACTATACTTACATTCTGACAGATCTATTATTTTTGTTAATGGAACTGAAGAATCAAGAATGGCTTCTGTCAGCAAAGAACAGGAGCAAACCAGGTCAAGAAGCAGCATTGTGACTACTCAAATTCTGCAACTGGGAACATTTCATCCGGCAGAGCCTGAGCACCAGGTTTGATTTTCCAAAATAATGTTTAATGTATAAGGGACGTAAGATAAGCATTTTCTCCTATGTTTGCATAGATCTGGGTACAAGTAACCGATAAAATGCAGTATTTCTTGATTCAATAAAAGCCAAAAGGGGGTGACACAGGGTTACAGAGAGATATGTAAAAAACACACTCATAATCCTAAATGGAATGAACTTATAATCATGGAATCGATTCGATCATCAGATTATAAGTTCATAACCTTAACCCATTCCCTTTTTGGGCGGAACATATCTTCTAAATTCTTTAATTACAGTTAGTACGATAAGAATTCAACTAAGAAATGGATTTTAGAAGCTAAAAAAGGGTATCCTGAGCAATTTCAATAATGGGGTTCAGTAATAGTAATACAGTGATTTTGTCAAAATTTGAAGATATAGGTGCAACAGTTCATATTGAATAATACTTCAATATGTTTCTCAGTGTATTCAAGTAACATTATTTTGAGGACAGTGGGCATCCATGGCCCACACAAGACTAAGGACTATGCCAAAATATGAATGCCGCTGCCGTAGTATTGATTGAATATTGGTATTGGATACGAATACACCACCAATTTTGGTTTAGACGTGCATTATAGATATGCAACCGCCCATATTCTTTGTCATAGGCCTACCCTAAACCTTGAGTCACTGAGGGCAGAATATACAAACCGTGGGTCAGTAGGTTCAAATATACTCCCTCCATTTTTTATCTTTTGATGTTTTAGCTCTTGGCACAAGTCTTAAGGAGTAATTAAAGCATAGAAATATTTGTATGTTTTGGACTAAAATGTCCTTATTTATGATTAAATTCACATGTGATAAGCCAAAGGTCGCAACTCCTTAATAGTTTATGGTGTGTTTTCCAACAAGGGTAAACTTGGGAAAAAAATATTAAATATACTAAAACATCAAATATTTTGGAATATAGTTGAAGTTCTAAAACATCAAAAGAAAAAAAATGAAGGGAGTATATAAACTGAGGAAGTAAAATGCAAAAATGTAGATTTTACTAGTAATTTTCTGTCAATAAAGATTTTAGTTGCGAGTTTTTAAAAATGATGGGTGCACTTGCACTTCCTCACTGTAATGCAGGTCTGCCATTATTCTTGGTATTGAGGACAATTCTATTTGGATTCATGATGCTTTGCTTGTATTTGTGACTTTTTAGAGCATTAAATCCACCTGTTTGTGTTGTGCATTCAAAAACGGTGGAACTATTACTTCTTGTTATGATTTTTTAGGTCAGCTACTGCTCATTTTTTATTAAAACAAGATATGAAGCATGAGGATTAAATGCAAAAATAAAAAAAGCATGAGGATTAATTAAATAAAAAATGTTTTTTAAATAAGATACAAAGAAAAAGCCTTTAGAAATAAAAAAAGTGTTCTGGTTCTTTTAGCAAAAGTTAAAATAGTTACTTTGGAATCAACTTTCCCTGAGCTTTAACTTATTTGGCCCTAAATTGTACATTAATTAATTGATTTGTCATTGTGGCAAAAAACCATCTATGTACGAATGAAAATTGAATCCATTTTTTTGTCTAATTGTTGAAGATTTCAGAAAGTTCGATTTTTTGTAGGTCAAAAAGGTGCTTGTCAAAGACATAGGTTAGATCACTGACCGACATTACATGTTGTGTTTCTAAATATGCAGAAATTTGAACTCAAGCAAAATACCTTCCTTCTTCAGCTAATTGGGAACCTGCCTGAAGAGGAGCTCGAGAGATCAAACCTGGCAACAAAACTGAATGGATATGTAGCTGAGCTTTGCCCTCCAAATATCCAAAAGCAAATTGATGCAAAGATCAACGAGATTTTAAAAAAGGGTTGGCCGATTTTAAGGGAATTGTAATCGGCCTTTAAGGGATTGCTCATATTCATATTGCCATTCTGTGGCCATCATGCTCAGTGTATCTATAGGCTTGGTTCAAGAGCTTGTAATGTATCAGTTACATGGCTCGAAATACCAGAAAGAAAATTAGGCACATGGTTTTTGCACGGTCCGTATATGATTATACTACTCTGTTGTAATTATTGTAACAGCGATCGAACTCGAGTCCCACTCACCCTGTGAAGAAGAAACATTTTTTATTTGTGAGCTCTTAAATTTCATTTCTAATTTGCCATATGATAACTACATTTGAGGAACTTGTAAACCCAGCTTGCCATTCATCAAGCTGAAGAACTAATTAAATTACGTTCATACTTGTTAGATTCTTGTGAGTTCTAACGTTTTTTAAGCATTTATTTATATAATATAGCAATAGCAATTACTTGAAGTTTTCTATAATTTGTCTTAATTATTTATGAAACCTCACTTGGAATAAAATATTTCACATATTTTATCTGCATAAATTGTTCATATATTTGTAGAATTTAATTAATATACTCTGTCAACGTATAATTACTTTAGACATGTATCTAATGATGTATTATCTTGTCAATTAATGAATATGAAAACACATGAGTTGTCATATTCATTGACGTGCCAACATGGATGCGTAAATTATTGTACAATAACACAATATACTAATTATTCATATGTGTATTAATGTAAATAAGAATTTAACTAGGAAACTCCTCTATTAGTGTATAATTATTTTACACGTACATCAATGATGTGTTACAGACACATGAGCTGTCATATTCATTAATTGAAGTGACAACATATCATTGTATAAATATAAATACGTAAAGTAATTATAGTATAGTAATTAAATTTTGTAAATACTTCTTTAAAACTAAATTAAACTCCACAAATAATACTATAAATATAGAGCAATGATATTTGTACATCCATTACATGACAACTTTGTTTTTCTCTCTTCTTATTGGTCAAAAACAATGGAGAGAGAAAAATGAAGAGATAGGACCATCATGTGAGTATGAGAGAGAAAGTTGTACAAAAGTTGTCACAAATTGGTTGTACAGATATCATCTCTCATAAATATATTGTGATTTATTTTTGGTAATCTAATTTAAGCATTTTGTTACAAGAGAAAAGACAAGCGATGATAGACACCACTCATACTATCTGCGTGAGCAACAAGCGAAGGATCAAGCAAAATCAACAAATCACTAGTAGACCTTGTTCTATGACTAAATAGTCACCGCTCATATTTCCCTCCATAAGAATGTGACATAGTTAAAACTCTCAATGCTTAACTATGATCTTTCTTATAATGATTATTTCATTTCCATACCGATTAGGAGAGACATTTGCATGTTGTATCAAATGAATAGTATGCATATAATTAGTATAAAGAACAATGTCTTTCAAAGCTTGGTCCCAACAAGTTTGAATCATGTGCATCAAAGCATTTATGCATATTGAACAATTTTTAAACATGCACACTTGATATTTATTGTAGAGAAAAATAAATAAATAAATTATGGGTTTGTTTAACATGAGCAACATTGCAAATGTTAAAACAACTAATAGTAGTAACTTTTTCTTAGAAAACAACATTTATATATTCAAAAGTTTTATATTTAATATTAAATGTGTAAATTTCAATATAAAATTTCTATTTTAAACTTATTAACATATGCAAATTTGCACACGATAGAAAAATCATAAATTATTACTAAGTATTGGTGACAATTAAAGGTGGGGACAATTTGAAATCACATAGGCTACATTCATCCTGAACCACAAGATTCAACTAAAACGAACGATCCAGATAACCTCTCGACTCTATAAATAGCTAAATACTAAGCAGATTCGCGAGTTAACTGAGTTTCATTACACAGTGACGGCGAAGATAGATTCCGATCGGAAGAGAAAGAAAACATCAATTTCGTCGGCGACGGCGGAAGAAGAAAACCGAAACAAGAAGAAGAAAGAAGCGAAAATGTCTTCATCTCGCGGCGGCGCTGAGGTTAGGGCTTCACACATACTGATTAAACACGAAGGTTCTAGAAGAAAAGCTTCGTGGAAAGATCCAGAAGGTTACGTCATCAAGAACACTACTCGTGAAAGTGCCGTTGCTATTCTTACTTCAATGAAAGAGGATATCCTTACTGGTAAGGCCAAATTTGAGGATCTTGCTTCGAGGTATTCTGATTGTAGCTCTGCTAAACGCGGTGGCGATCTTGGTAAGCAAGTTTCAGATTCTTGATATTCGTTTGTGTGAATGTGTTTTTGAATTCGATTTTTAGTGAATTATGTTAACCCTAGGGTAGTTGAACGAGTTTATTTAGTTATTGTGTTACTGTTATTGATGGATTTGTTGAATGTGAATATGTTATAAGAATTTATCTTAGTTAATTGAAATTAGTAAAAATTGTGAGCTGAGGAGTGTTTTGCTTCTATGAAGCACGACACTGACAATCGACACTGATAAAAATATGAAGAAGAAAAAAAAGAATTAATTGAACGAAATCACATTTGTCGGGTTGTATGAGTGTCTTCGAAATAGAAGCTAAAGTGGTGGTATAATGTCACTGCTATTGTTCGGTGATACAATATTTGGTGCAAAATGTTGTCATATTGTGGCTGTAGTGTTGCTATAGCATTTAGTGTAGCATAGCTTGCACAAATTGCTATTTTACGCGATCCAAAATTGACAATACTGGTTTGGTTGTTATTTGAGGGATTTGTTTTTGCTTGGTGAAAAAAGAACATAATAAGAATTAAGAGTGGAGGAGCCTGGTTCATTTCTGTTATTTATGTTGGTTGTAATTTACTAGAAAGTAATGGTTTGGATTTTATTCTGCCTAAGAAGAATAGCTACAAGATTATGATTGTCGTAAGGATCTTAATTTGATTAGAGTTGTGATGGTAGCTTATTTCTTGTGCATCCTATCAAGCAACTTACAAATTTCTTTTCAAAGTAATTTGGTCTTCTATACAAGTTTAAACAATTTTAGCCCCAGGAGTGCTGCCTTTCCCCTGATGTTTCTTAAGCATCCCTTAAGTTTTTTTGTTACTTTCTAAATAATCTAATTGAAGAATTTATTTTTGCAATCCTAAACATTACATTCTAGTTCCATCCTTCTACCAATGGTAGCTAAATAATTCACATTTCATGTCATTGTGAATTCTAATAATTATTGTAAACTGCAATGACTGAACAATATGTTGTGATGGAATATTTGTTGGACTTCTTGATGTTTCTGTGGTCTAATGTAAGCTAGCATTAGCTTTAGGCAAATACAATATTGTTGGAATGTGAATTAAAGAGCTATAATTCAAATGTCCATTAATACAGCTGATCTTTCAATTTGTGTGAAACTGAAAATTTGGTTATGAAGATAACAGTGTCTTCATGAAATCAAATTCCTAGACCTCCCAAAAGAAATGCTAGTAACATACACTCAACATATTATTTTCAACTCACTCTCTTCCAATGATTGGATATTAAGATGAGTCCGACCAAATTTATTTGAGACCCATTTGAATTTTAATCAATACAAGGGAGTGTGTTGAGAAGAGTGTTTATATAATGTGTTGCTAGCACCCCTCTAATCCTAAAGGATCTATTACACATTCAATCATTGCTTTCATATATAGAGTGAAATATATGCATAATATTTTTTAACAACAAATATTTTTTCAGTTGAACTAATATGGTCTTTTTTGGCTGTAAGGTTCTTTTGGTCGTGGCCAGATGCAGAAGCCTTTCGAAGATGCAACTTATGCTCTCCAAGTTGGTGAAATTAGTGACATTGTGGATAGTGACAGTGGATCCCACATAATCAAGAGAACAAATTGATTATTACACGGAGTAATCTTCCTTTTAGAGTGAACTGTAGCATTTAGAGATGATTGCTGTGATTGTTGTTCAGCTCAAAATATGTTGATATATTGATAATTTAGTCATGGCAGAGCCATGTGTTTTTTTGATAATACGTTGTTTTAACAAGAATTAAAAAACTGTATCTGTATGCTTGTAATTTTGAAAAATATTCATGGGGTTTGTACTCTGGCAGGATCCTGTCAGTGAATTTTATCACTACCAATTATGAACACGTTACCTTGTTACCTATGATATGCATATAGTCTGAGATTGTTTACCTGCAAGAACCACCAGAAGCATCGTGCCTCCATGTAACTTGATAGATGGATGCATGTGGTGATTGCTTATGTTATTATATGAATGGTTGATGTGCAATAATGAATGGTCTATGCTTAGTTATTATAATTATAACTCACAATGTTAGCTTTTTAAAGGTTTGTGAATTATTTATAGGGAAAAAGCTTAAGTGCACGACAGTATTTTCGTTGCACACGCACGGATTAGTTTTTTTTTTTATTGTCATTTGAGTTTTTCTTCATTTTTATTTGGGTACAGTATCACATACATGTTTATTTACTAGAATTTGAGAAATCGTATACACCTCTCTCTCTTGTGGTGGGTGTTTTTTCATATATCACTTTAGCTTTTCATTGCCTCTTCAATGATGCGTCAAGCAGTGGATATATATTGGAGTATACAATTCAAGCATGTTTTCACTTCTCTAAGTGTTTATTTTACATTGGTGTGTCTTTTATTTTGAAAAAATTATAAGCTAGCATCCAATAAGATAGAATCTAACATGTATATCAATATGTTGTGCAGTTCGTGTGCATATTATCTCGTACCATATAGCAAGGCTCTATTTATAGATAGGAAATTGGGCATTGATTAATGTTATTACAATGAGTTGTTGTTGTGTAAGAGGATGTTAAAACTTGTATTGATATAGACTAATCCCTCTGTTTCGAATCTGTGGTAGTTTAAGCATTTTATTCTATTTTGTAAGAATGAATTTAACATGTGAGAAGCAAACATATGATACTGAATGGAAGTATATTCTGAATGGTTTTTTTTACGTGAATACTTCCATTCAGGCAAACAATTATTTTTTTTTTATTTTGAATCTTTAGAGTGTTTCCTAGGCATTTGTTTAAGGACTAAACTTATGTTTATGGTGGATTGTCTCGTTTATCGGATTGCGTTTCCCTGCTCTTTATGGGTTTTTTTTATTGAAATTAAAGGTAGGCTAAAATAAATAAAGGGCATATTTTAATAATAAATTAAACTTATGTTATTTTTTGTATTTACACAACAATGCTTATATTTAAGGTAGGCTAAAAAAATATGCCCTAAACCTCTCTTTATGGGTTTTTATTAAACTTATGTTATTTTTTGTATTTACACAATGCTTATATTTAAGTTTAGTCCTTGTAATTGTTCAAAAAAAAAAAGTTTAGTCCTTGTAACTTTTTCCTTCTAAATCTCCACTTATATTTAACTCAGTTTTAAATGACTTTATAAGTCAATTTTTGAAGTGATTTATATTGTTATGAGTTGGCATTTGGAGGGTATTTTAAATCGAGGCATTTGGAGGGCATTTTAAATCGATAATGCAAAGGACTTAAATGTTAATTCAATTGTAATCCTACTGGATTAGATATCTTCAGCCTTGAGTGAGAGTGGTGATGGAAGGGACATACTTGGGTAACGTGACAACTCCTTCCGTCAAAAGGAGGCAATGTACTTACAAACACTATGACGATCAATTAAGAATGTTTATATTTAAATTGAAAGATGTATGACCATGGTACGATCTCTTGAATTTTGAAACCTTTAATTGAGCTCTAGAATGATTCAATATTCTTCATCATCATGTAGGAGAGGTGAGGATCGTTAGTTTGTGCAAGAATTTCGTCGGTCTCAATTTTGAGCTCATCTTCCTCATCATTTAGTGAGAGATGCTATATTGTTGGTTTCAAGAGAAGTACTCACAGGGAGAGAACACTAGGAACTTCTCACAGGGAGAGAATGCAACACTACCATGACTTTTTTTAATAAAAAATATTGAAGTTGAAAAATTATTATTATTCAATGTAGCAGTAATTATTAAGGATGAGGATAGTATAATTGCATGGGTCGATCGATAAGACGTCTTGATCATTAAAAAAAAATTAGATTATTGTTCAAAACAATACATTAATAGCTTAATCGCATAACTTTTTGTATCTTTTTTTACAAAAGTAAATTGGTGCACATTAAATTTATAAGTTTTATATTTGACGTCAGATTATAATATTTCTTAGATTGTATGAAACATGTTAAAATATAAGTTTTATATCAAACATATTAAACTTATAAGTATTATATCAAACATTTTCAAACAATGTGATTACGTGATAATTGATTGAGTCATTTTATTTTATAAATGACTGATATACAGTCTCAATCTCATTTATTTTTCTAACTTTGTTTTATAATGTGTGTTGACAAATATATTTTTTATGTTTTCTTTGTCACAACAATAATAATAAATATTCCTTCAAAGAAAAAAACAATAATAATAAATATGATTATTCAAAAATAATAATAATAATAATAATAATAATAATAATAAATACGCTATACATTCGTTTTTATTTGTCAATTTGTGTAGAAAAAATGTTCTTATTATTTAGTTTTTATTTTAAAATTGGAATGCAATATTTGCCTTGTCAATATTACCCTAGTATTTATTGAAGAGAGAAAAGTAGATATAACAAGATAGTACATAGTGTGTTATATTGAATAGATAAATAATTTTAACAAAAGAAACAAATTTTATTTGTTTTTTGGTTTGTGTAAATAACCTCAAACCGATAATTAAAAGGGAATATAGTGAGTGTACAAAAAAAATAGAGAATATAGGGAGTACTATTTAATTTTTTTAATTACTATTTAATATGTTATCTCTATATTAACTTTCTTTTTGTGAAATATTTAATAATTAAAGGAAATAACCAAGAGGGGGATTTCCATGTGCGGGCAACTAACTAGTAACAAAGAAAGTAAAGTCAAGGTGATGGGTGAGTTAGATCTTAATGAAAAATGTGTACGCAATTTCTACAAAGATATAAACTCGTGAAGATGGAGGGTGAACACAATTTTGAAATAGAGTCATCTTATATTGACTATTGTTGAGGAGCATATCAAAGGTATGAAATCTATTGTTAAGAAGGATGCAATATGCTGTGATATCAAACTAACCAGTGATGAGTTTAAATTGTGGTGTTTCACTTGGAAGCACGTTTTTTTTTTGTCAAGTAGTCTAGTGGCTGTAGCTTACATAATTAATGTGGAGAAGTGGGGTGTCTGGGGTTCGAACTCCAACCCCTACATAAAATATGCATTGTCCCTACAAACTGAACTAAACTCACGGGAACTTAGAAGCACGCTTTAATGGTGCATATCTACTGAGGTAAATGGCGGGAAGCTGGTTCATGGAAGCACAATTATGGAACTTAGGCTAAGGATGGGGACATAAAAAAAAATGATATTTTGCAAGCCTTTGAAGTGGGTCTTTACTCTAAAACTAGGATATGTAATAAATTAGGATCTTCTTCAAAAAATAAATAAATAAATTTGGAGGTAGAAATCCTTAGTTTGAGTATGATTTAAGACATATAAATAAGGATGTTAAGCGTGATGGAATGAGTGATCCCATTGTTACTTGTTTGGTTAAAATGTTGTCTCGATGAAAGCTATTACCAAATATCATAAAGGAATCATTCTTGTACAAGCTCCGGTGCGAATACATGTTGCAGATTTGACGAAGAATCAAGCCAAGAAGCGAATAGAAGATCAACATGATAATACATTTTCTAATATGTGTTAAGTTACCTCTTAGAGTGATGTAGTGACAGATAAAGACTATATTTAAATTAAAGGAAGAACGACTTTATGTGATAATCTTTTTTTAATTTTATTTTTGAGGTTTTAAATATATATCTAATTATCTATAGTTATTTAATGTTGATTTTTAAGCAACATTATATGATGGGCATAAAGGATACTTCAAACTCATTACAAAGAAAATATTACATCCGTGACGAACCTTCTAAATGCGTGTATGGATCGAGGATTTTGAAGGGAAACACTTACTTTTTAAAAAAAAAAAATTACAGACATTAGAAAATGTTTTTTAAATAATTGAAATAACAACATTATAAATTATCATATAAAATTTCTTTTAAAAAATGATCATATAATATTTAGAACACATTTAATTTATTTTTAAAAAGAAAAATAGGCTCTTCCCTCTATTTTTCTTCCAAACCCAAATTCAAACACACCTAAAAGATTGGCAATCCAATCAGGATTGTCCTCGTGGACTTAGCTTAGTTGGTATGGACAATGCATAATATATGCAAGGTTCGGGGTTCGAACCCCGACACCACAAAATAAAAATCCAAGTGTGAGCAGAACAAAAACACAACCTTTGAGTAACAACCAAAGCCATGAGAGAGAGAGAGAGAGAGAGAGAGAGAGAGAGAGAGAGAGTTATCATAAAATGATTGTCTAAATATAATTTTTCTTTTATTAATGAATCGCTTAAAGAAAAAACTAATTTAAGATTTAAATTACAAAAGAATTGATGGGGTTGCTATGACCCTTAGACCACCCCCTCCCTATGTCATTGTTAATAGTCATTTTACAATTGTTTTCAATAAAATTTGAATATTATGACCGCAACATAGAACTCTTACCACTAAGTTGACAACTCGTATACAACTAATTAACCGTATATATAAGACACGTAATTCAAAACAAACAAACAAAAAAATAACAGTAAAGATATATTAATTCCATTGTCAAGATTCGAATTATAGTCAAACTCTAGTCTTTTTTAATTTCTTTAATCTCTTAACTCAACTAAGTGAGTTATTTATCCCTGAACCACTTTCAAACATTAACATAAAAACATTTTCAAACATTAACATAAAAACATGCTTTGATAGCTAAAATAAACACTTTTTTACGAAATAAATATTAATCTTTCAGTATGGAATATGGATGCATCTAATATTTATCCTACTCTTTTGTATTATTGTAAAATCTATTATTTTATAGCATGAGTGATCTACTTGTTGGTTAACTCATGCAAACAAACCTTCGTGTGCATGAACTACTTTAATATTGTCAAGCTAACATAGGTTCAAATGCCTTGCTTTTTCTCGCAACTTATATTCGTTCAACAACGTACTTAAGATATTATTATTACGAGGCATGCTAAGAAATACTTGTTTAGGGACAAATCCAAATAAGTATAGGCACACTTAGGGGTGGACAGATGGGTTTAACCCGACCGGGAAACCAAAAAACCGAAAGATTTATGTCCTACAGGTGGGTCGGTTCGGATGGCGGGTGAAAAAATGGAAAACTTTGCTTAATGTTGGGTATACTTGGGTCGGTTTGTTCCAACAACATACACCCGTGATGTGTCCGAATTCGTCTGTATAACATAGCTAATATGAGAAATTAAGTGTAAAACTGTAGAAGTACTAGGCATGTGAATAAACTTTTGTTGAATTACGGTTGTACTCTTATTCTAATTTATCGAAAAACAATTATAATGAACTGGCCGCCATGAATTATTAGCCTTGGATATGAAACTTAGCAGAAAACATGGCTATTGGAAATAAAAAGAGCATTGCTAAGGAGAAAGCGAAAGAATGGACATGACAACAAGATGTTAAGAGCATCTATAATGATAGTCCACTAATAAGAACTTTTTAAATGGACCCCACATGTACTCTACGCAAACAATATATTGACATTTACGATAAAAATTATGTTATATGACATTTTAAGTTTTGGATTTTGTACATCATATAATTCATACATAGAATTGGCATTATTCTGATAGAGTAAGTGCAGTTTTATAAATTTTAATGGTATAATTGTTTTAAACTTTATATTTTGTGCAAACCATTTTGGCCATTATTAATAGATTTATTTGATCTAAATATTAACAATATACTTAAAATCATACACTGCTTATAATCATTGATTTAACTCGAAGATAGAGTGAGGGAGAAAAAAACTAATAAAAAACGATGTTGTATGTATCTACATATAAAATTACGTTGTTGGACAGCAAAAATTTTGTTGGAATAACATTTTCCTATTGTAAAATACATTAAATTAGCGAAATGAACCGTAGCCATTACATTACGAAATTGATCATAAATATACTACGACAAAAACGACAAAATATCTATGATACAAAGCCTGATTATTTATATTACACGTTCTTTATGTTAGAAATTTCATTTTGAAGTGTTGAGTATTTCATTACGCTAAGAGAAATGATATTTATGCAACCACTTTTTGATAATTTTAGACACAACACTCTCTCTCATACTCACATTTTTTTTATTCTCTCTCTTTCTCTTTCTCTTTCTCTCCCTATTGTTTTTTTCAATAAGAATAAAGAAAAAGTGGTTGTCGAAAATGTTGTACAAAATTGGTTGTACAAATATAACTCCTCTTATGGTAATACATTGGTTTAAATGTATGGACGAGTTCTAAAATGTCATTTATTTTAATTTTTAGGTTCTAAAAGATCTAAAGATCAATATATACTAGACATCAGTGCATTTAAATGGTTCATGATAAGAGGAACTATTATGAATTGTAAAGAAAGGAAGTTGAACCATTGTGATCCGATATGAAAGGTAGGTCCCCTCTTTACTTTCTTATAAATATATTTGGCTAAAATATGGTTTTGGTCCCTACAAATATGTCTCATTTTAATTTTAGTCTCTATAATTTTTTTTATTGTTTTTGGTCCCTGCAAAATATTTTGTTTTTGAAAATAGTCTCTGACCCCACTTTTATGATGATATGCATACGTGACACATGATGATTGAACCTATTTTGTAGAAAAAGGTCCCTTCAAAATATTTTATTTTTTAAAAGAGGTCCTTGCAAAATGTATTGTTTTCAAAAATAGTCCCTTCAGGGACTATTTTCAAAAACAAAATATTTTGCAGGAACCTTTTCCTACAATTTTTTTCTACAGAAATTAAAACCAAAACGAGACATATTTGCAGGACCCATATTTTAGCCAATATATTTTAAGACATGACAATGACTTTTGATAATTGCATTTATCGCATTTAAAATTGGGAAAAAAAAGTGAGAAAATTATCCAATAGTCAACATATTTTAGAAGAGAGCATCAAAACAATTTAAGACATATACAAAAAAAATAAATCAGAAATATGATATCAGGAGACAAATATCTTTCTTTTGCTTTATATATAATTCTTTCTATCATATGCAAATTTGCACATATTTTATTTTAAAATTTGTTCATTTTATATTAAATATGTAGCATTTTAATAAATAGTTGTTTTTCAATAAAAAATTATTATTTTTAGTTGCTTTAAATGGTATAAAGTTACATTATTTGACAATTATTTTCGGTCAAAAGGTTTAAATGACAATATAGCAAATTCTTGTTAAATAACAGTGTAAAACAACTTTACGCCATAAACAACTTTACACCATCAGTCAATTTTCAATAAACTCAATATTCGCATTATTTTCGCTATTTTTAATATATTCTACCATGTAATATTAGAGTGGTCATTCATTTTAGTGCATAAAACATTCAAAAGATTAATATTCAGAGCTCGTTCGTTTGAAGAAAAAAAATTGAACAAAAAAATATTTTTTAAACAAGAAAAAATCACTTTTTTTTTATTTTTGTAGTGTTCGTTTCATATTTGTAAAAAAAAAATCATTTTTAGCCTCAAAATAAAAAATTATCCTACAAGTTTAAGAGCTTCAAATCTTAAAAAGTCAAAAAAAAATAAAAATTGACAGTTAGCAACCAAAAATAGTTTCAATTTTTTTTTTTAAATCTCTAGATCCTTTTAACCCAAAATCTTTTTTTTTTTTAATTTAATTTGAAAGAAATGCACCCTTAGTCTCTTGACAGTAAATTTTTTATTCTCCCTCAAAAAATAACAAATTTTTGAAGGGGAAAGTTACTAAAAATATATCCAGCTTTTAAGTAAAACTCAAATTTGTTACCAAAAAAAAAAAGTAAAACTCAAATTATCATAAAAGACATTAACATTCAAATCATAACAAAATGCTAAAATATAACTTCCATCTTAATTTTCATTTGCAATGTATTTTTCCATTAATGAATTTAATCTTGTTTTCATGCTTTTCTAGTCACAAACTAGTTCTCTAACATTACAGTTTTTGCTATAATATTAGTTTTCTTAATCTTTTTTCTGTTTGCAATTTTTCCTTTCTTTTCTGAATTATCATATTTTGTTTACTGACTCATCATATCTCACAATTTTTTATCTTTCTTTTGTATCTCTTTTTCCAATGACTCTCACTCTCAAATAGAGTGAATATTATTTATTCAATGTTTATTCAAAAAAATTATTTATTCAATGTTGTATACTTTTTAATTACTGTCTCAAACTAGTACTAAATTTCATATTAACATGCTTAGTATCAGTACTTTGCTGTTATAGCTCACAGTATGTGCCCTAACAGCAAATTTTCAAAAACTTCAATGTTAATAAATTATTCATCCCATATTAATCTATTTTATTTGATCAGTATAAGGTTATAATTTTCAAAAAAATTAAATTCTTGCCTTGTTTTAATTATTTTTCGGTATAGTTTTTTCTTATAGTGCTATGAAAATTATGGATGAGTACCCATTGGCCAATGTACTCCATGGATGACCACCACTTCACCAGATCCAGGCTGCACAGTCTCACCAAACTGCAAAAATAGAAAATACCAATTTGTCTAAAACACACTAACTGTCGGTTTAAGGAACCAACAGACATGTCAAAAGTATCAAAATCTTGGACCCAATTGTAGGACCCACAATCATACCAAAACTGGCCACCAATTCCATACCACAGCCACAAAAACTTAAGCAATTTTTGCACTCATGCTCCCACTCCCTGTACTGTTTCAACCTACTCTCAGTTTCCATGTTCTTTACAGGGTTTAAAAAAGATTTATAGTTTTTACCATTGAAAATTGCTGCTTAGAATTATGCACTCTCCTAAATTTCACAACTTAAATCTTTTAGCACTCTGCCCCCCTAGGAAGTTACCAGCTCCCGACTCAGCTGAAACATCATGCTGAAAGGGGCAATCGGAACCATTCCTGCACCCCCTCGAGCTATTAAAGTAAATGCATTGTTTCTTGCTTTTGTATTTGACTTCCCCTTGATTATTGTTATGTGCCAATTTCATATCTTGGAAGTTACTATGATGGCTACCTATTTGTGAGTCCAGCTTATCTTGTCCATCTGCACCATGTTGCCTAATGAGGTTTTTATAATAGTTGACATCCTTTACAGCAGATGCTGAACCTGAACTTGTTTGATAAGGCTTTGTACTAGCAGTGGGTTGTGTATTGTTCAAAACAGTATGCAAGTTCCCAGAAGGAGGCAATGGAACTGTGCTTTGTTCACTAGAAGAAAAAGTGAAAGATGCAGATCGCTTCACCCCAGATGCCAGAAATGAATCTAGCTGAGGCTGAGTATGTAATGCAGTTGGCATTGGACTTGACATGTGAAAATTATTGTTGACAGGTCTGGGCATATGAGGTTCAAGTGTAGGTGTGGACATAAAAACAGAGGGGGATATTGGTTTACTGGATACTGGCCTAGACAATGGAGCTGACGCAGTTGCTGGCTTATCATGTGCAGAAGACACAATTGAATACGATGGAATTGCAGGAGCAAACAGAGTTGTTGGCTTACCAGATGTAGGATTGAAAGATGAAACTGATGGAATTGCAGGCTTCAACCCAGAAAAACCCACAGAACTAGTATGTGAGTTCCTAGAAGCTGCCACATCGAGTGTAGAAGCAGCTTTCAATCCAGAAGTGGGTGTAACCATGGAATTTGAGGACGAACTTGCAGTGGTGGCGGCAACTCCATGCTCATTGATCAAATTCTCAATCATTTTTGGGTCATTTAAAATTTTTACGAGTAGATCCATGTCAATTAAGCCCGCTTGCTCATTACTCTTCAAGATGGCCGCCACAACTTCAGAGGCTGCAGCTGCGTCAGCTTCCAAACTAGAAGATACCCCTGCTAAGGGCATTAGACGAGCATCTGAGGAGACAGTACGGGAGGAGTTACGGTCTGAACTAATGGAAGTTGTTGCTGACATGTGTTGATGCAAATTCTGTGGCTGAACATTGGGATGAGTGTTCACTGCTGCTGCTAATTCAGGCAAATTAGTCATAGACTCTTCCTCCTCGATGGGAATGATGGGGATGAGAGGAGTACTGTTATCATCATATTCTTCTTCTTCTACATCCAAAGAAACAGAAGGGCTACATACCCAAACGCAAGTCAACAATGTTACTGACAACAGAAAATGAAACAACACAAGGCTTTCTTAAATATTCAACATTTTACCTAGGAGGAATGGCAGAGGGTCGGGGATAAACTGCTTCAAGCACTCTTATTTCTCTCAGCTTCTGAACCTCTTTCTCCCTACTTTCTTGCCCAGCTGCAACTAGCCAATTAGGACTGAACACAAACTGTATTGAAGAGTAAAGTAATCAACATAGTGACAAAAGAATCTGAAACAACCAGTTAAAGAAAGCAGAGTATGAAACGTAAGAGTTTAACAAAAAAATTACAATGTGAAATACATATTGCTAACAAAGGGTTGTGGTAAATAACAAGCAGCAGAAAATTACCGAGAGAGGGCATTCCCATTTTATCTTAGGAATGTGGGAGAATTGAACCTTCGATTGGTTAGGGAAATGACCGCTTTCGAACCCAGGAGGTAAATCGATAGATTCATTAGTACTATAACACAACATTGATGACGCCTTTGCTTCAAGACTGTCTTGTAAATTCAGACCAACTTTTGACGGGTAATCTTCGGACAAGAACAATTTGACCTGTTAGGTCATATAAAAGTATTAGTGCTAAAAGAGAAAGTATATATCACAAATAGGTTTGAACGGAAGTATACAAGACTACATATTTATACATTAAGATTCTATCTACAAATCCTAAAGATAAGAAATTCCCTGCTAGCAAATACCACTATTTAACACTTAATAGACTAAGCACATGAAACAGACTAAACTAGACACATAATTATGCACATAGATATGAAGAGCAGAGGACCAAATAGACAATTTTAAACATGTTGCTGCTGCAGAAGGTAAGACAGAACAAATAGACATGAGTTGTTTTCGGCAATATCATGGGTGCTAAAAGAGCTACTAGACATGGATGTAAGGAGTATGGGGGCTTTTTTATGTTTAAGAGAGATAGAGGAGAAAGAATAATAGCAGCTAGAAGGATCTTTCTGCTAAGATGCACCATACGGCATTTTGCCTCCCATGACGTGTTTGATACGCTTCGAAACACCAACATACTCTGAAACACCATAAACATGTGCCAGCTCATAATCAGCGACCCTTTTTAAAAAATACATAAATCCCGACATGCTCTTAATACAATAATTTATGTCAAATGCTAAAGCTCACTCATTAATTGCAACAAATGCAATTTATATCACATTGATTCATCAGTAAACGGGATACGCAGTACTAATGTTTAAGAGGTATGTTTTCGTTTGAAATTTGGACTTCTGACTTACAATGAGATATTTATTGTATTTCGTGAATTTCATATCTTTTATATGCATAACCTTAACAAATTGTATCCTATATTTTCCAAGAAAAGAAAAACAACAACAAACGTATCTGATACTTGTATCCAAGTCTATGCACCGTAACACTAACTACTGCAATCCAACACTCCAGACTACTACGTTCAAGTGCTCAACTGTGACCATTCAGTAGTGCCCAAGCTATGCTCCGCTCTGCAATGCACCTATACTATAATAGTAGCCTCTTGACCAATTGAGATGTTATAGACAACACTGCTCTCTAATTCCCTTTCTTTATCCCACAAACATCAAATCCCAAAAAGTCCAATCCCTCAATATATTTCATCATAAATAATGGCATTAACGGAAGATAAGCATAACACACCAAAACAACAATGTTTTGTGCCAAAACTCGGTGTGCATGGGCTTATTTCAGAGTCATGCCTTCTTCCATAATCAGAGAATGCCCTCTTTGCTTTCAGCCGGGTATTTTTCATCAACAGGATTAGAACATTTGCTGGATTGCTCATCCGGATCATTTTACGAGAAAAATGCTTTCACCGTATAGGAGCTAATTACCCAAGACGTCAACAAATATGAACATAGATAAATCGAAATTAGCAGTTCGCAACTATGTAATAAGTCTTCCAATATGGACACAGCAGTCAAATTCTCAATATAATGTAAGATCGTATGATTTTACGATCTTCAGAGCTTGGGGATTGACCACAGTTTGACACACAACCTAGCGGGGTCACAAATACTTGCACGTTGGATCAGTAAGATCGGACAATTTTCGGTAATCCAAGGGTTTGATCAGTAATTGAGTCCAACTAGATTTTGCGCGATCATAGGGCTTGGTCAGTAATATGGATATATACGAATACGTGAATATATATATAATGGCTTTTATTATTTCTGTAGCATCTTGTTACGATCCCCACAATTTACGATTTCACCCCCCTTTCCCCTTTCCGATCCTAAATAAAATCAAGGCTTGGACTATCTAGGATATGAATGGCATGCAATTAATAACCTGACTTAACAAAAATACACTTAAGCACAAATGTGGTGACAGAATAATCAGATGGAGAAAAAAATCTTGCCAAATTGAGCATTATAAAAAATTTCAATTTGAAGTAGTTCATGAATAAATGCATAATAATGTGATACATCAATAAAATTCATGTTCAGGTACAAGTTAAAGAACTCCATAGTTTCCTGCATGCGGAACATCATTGTCATAAGAAGAGAGCTATAACCTACAAAGAATTCTATGAAATTGGTCCATAGGGACACAGCAGATATAATTCAGTGGCTACACTTCAATTATAGTCACACTTTAGTAAAACGGAATTAGACAGCATGTATTGTTATTTTCTCTTTACTTCTACCATTTAGTGGAAACTTAACTATTCATCAAATTTGCCTATCAAACACCAACTAGAACTTATATAACGAAAAAGAAATTGACACGATATAATGCCTTGAACATATATCTTTCAATAAATTACACTATCAAAGGCATTTTGATGGATATAACTAATTATCGTTGTTGCTTTACTTGTACTTCATTTTTGTTTCGCCAAATTATACCATACAAAACTGGTGTTATGTTTGTGATATTGTTTCTAAAATTTGCATTACTTGGAATGGCATTTTCTTTTTTGTTTTCCTCTCCATAATAAATTGCATTTATTTCTCACAATTCAACATCAAATCCACTGTTAAGTCGCTTGTCGTGCATGAATGTCAACGTCTTGACTCGTAGACTCATCTAAGTTTACGTCTCTAAGTAGGGAATATATATATATATATATATATATATATATATATATATATATATATATATATATATTTATAAGGATAACAACTATATAGTTGTGCACAGACAAAGACTTAGATTGGGAACAAACATGCAGAGAAGCCTTGGGGGTATAGTGTCATTTAGCAACTTTTGGGTCTGATTTTGTGACCACCTCCAAATTGCTAACTAAGGTATATATATTTAGAAAACTCAGTTGAGTTTTTTAAGATTCATTCAAACTCAGCTCAAAATCACATGAGTTTATACCTTAGTGAGCAATTTTGAGGTCACAAAAACAGAAACCAAAACTTGCTGAATGACACTATTTCACCCCAAAGGCTTCTCTACATATTTGTTCATAATCTACGTCTTTGTCTATGCACAAATATATATATATATATATATATATATATATATATATATATATATATATATGTTGTTCTTACAAAAATATATACTTAAGTATTACTATTCAAAATGACTAGACTATGTTTGGCAAGACAAATTTTTGGATTTTTATTAGTTAGCTTATAGCTTGTAAGCTCATATGACAAAAATAGGCGTGTTTGATAGCATTTTTTTCTCCAAGCTTATAGCCTTCCTTTTACTAGCTTATAGCGTTATTTGATAAGCTATGCCAAGTAACATTTGAGCTTGTAGCTTACCATTTTTTTTCAATTTTTGCCTTGGTATCTTACTGGAAAAAAAAAAATACTAAAAATAAATAAATATTAATTTAAAATATCTTTTTTATGTCATTTCATATTCATGGACTAGTTTAACTACTAATTTTATCAAACGCTACAAATTCAATCTAGTAGTTTATCCGCTCTCAGCTATCCGTTATGCCTAAATCACAAGTGAACCAATGTCTTCACTTGTTTAATGACTGGCCCGTGTTTCAAAACAATCTTTCAAAGACATGGTTTCAAAAGAGTTCAACTCTATTTACATCAAAATAATTTGTTTTTTGGTCATGCTAGCAAGTGCCCTTAGGGCACTTGTTAAGGATTCAAAATTAGAAATGATTGATCAAATTAAGGTAGAAAAGTTATTTTTTGTTGTTTCAATGTATTCAATGCACAATTTCCAAGGTAAAGTTTCCATTTTAAACGCCTTAACAAATGTCCTAAGGGAACTTGTTAGCATTTCCCTTGTTTTTAATACTTCTTTTGAAAAGGGTGGATATCTAAAGAAGGAAAAACATTTGATTGAATTTTTTAATATCATTATCAAATATCGCCCTAATCAATGCATTGTAGAAGACAATGTCAACAAATAACACATTTATATTGGCATTCCGTGATTGTGCAATCAACGAGTGCGACACTCATATGGTTGCACTTGACTTTAGCATCGTAGGAATAAAGATTGAGATCAAGTCCAAATAGAAGTTATAACATGGTTGTCAAATTGTCGACTTGACTCGAAGACTCACACGAATTTACTTTTACAAATAGGAAAATCGAGTTGAATTGAATACAAACCCATTTTAGCATAGTGTGACGTAACATTCAACAAGTGTAAGCGTCATAGGGTTGCACTTGAGTTGGGCATTGTAGGAATCAAGATCGAAATCAATTCCTGATAGAAATTATAGCATGACTGTCAAATTGTCGACTTGATTTAGAGACTCACCGGAGTTTACTTTTACAGATAGGGAAATCGAGTTGAATTGAATACAAACCTATTTTGGCATAGCACGAATTCACAAGTATAATAAATAGTCATAGGGTTGCACTTGATTTTGGCATTGTATGAATAAAGATCGAGATCAAATCCGGATAGAAGTTTGACTCAGAGACTAGCATGAGTTTACTTTTACAGATAGGGAAATTGAGTAGAATCGAATACAAACCCATTTTTGAGCAAACTCGATTGAATTTAAGGAATCAATAAAACTCCTCAAAAACACAAGTTTGTGTATGAATGAGCCAATTTCGGGAAAAAGAAAAACCCAAACCCCAAAACTTGTAAATGACCGTGTTTCACGATAGGGCTCCTACATTTTTGTTCCCTCTTAATGCTTTCTTGCTAAGCAAAGTTGCTTGGCCACCTGCCTCGTCTTATTGTTTATGGCGATTGTCTGACAACATCCATTGAACAATCACAACTTGGCAACAAGATTGTTCGTGAAACTTTGCTACACTTCACGAACCCATCTTACATTATTCCATTAGTCCGTCTGACTTTCTTCTAAGTCTTTGCGTTGCAGTACTGCTTGGTGCTTTCCCGATCCTTCTTCACGTTAATAAGGCGATGTCTACTCTTCAAGAAATAAAGTCATCCCTATATATATTGTGGTTTAATTTGTTATGGAACATTAATGTTGAACGATTATTTAGTATTTTATTTAGATCAACTCATAAGAGTTTACGAGTCGAGTCTAAGGAAGCTCCATGAGCATGCATGACTCTCGAGTATGACAATCAACTACACTTGATAAGGCCGAAATCCTTGTCTTGCTCGACCAATGCTTTCCATTATTAGGGAGACTCGTGAAATTTCATATGGTTGCCATCTTTTAAAGTCGGGCCTTCTTTCCCAACTCCCATCATCACTTCGCCCAGACACACTTAACATCTCTGTTTCAACATTTCTCAGAACTATCTCAGAGCACTTTCCAATGCTAGATAATGCATATCGTTATGCTAATCATTGTTGGTGACTAATTGTTCTTGGTTATGCCTTAGCAATGACTTTTTACTATTAGTGATGAACTGGTATTGAATTTTCAGTTCTTCATGAGCTCTCATGGTTTATAAGGGGTATATTACAAACTATTTCAATTGTAGCAGATATCTCAAGTGAAGCATTAGTGTTAATCAACAACTCTCATGCACCAAGATACTATCACCAACAAAGATTCTCCTCACTTTAAACAAATATTTCTCCTTCCACATTTCTCATATCTACAAGTTTCATTAATTAAAATTTAGGATTTAATTTAAAATTAAATTTTTTTAAACACCATCATAAATACTCTGATTTACTGAATTTAATGTAATAAAGGCTTATTAAATTATTACTATAATTTAATATTAATGACTTTTAAGATCTATTTCTTCTTTTATTATTATTAACTAATATTGAGAGGACACAATGCATGGAGTTTGCTTCCCTGTTACTGAAGGGTCAAAGTTCGCATCTTTGCTTTGTAGTGTCAGTATCAGGTCCCATTATAATAATAATAATAATAATAATAATAATAATAATAATAATAATAATAATAATAATAATAATAAATTATATTATTTTTAATTTGTGATTATAATTTGATTATATGAAAGCAGTGTCCTCTGTTTCTCCAATAGCTGTAAATTGCATAAAATGTCAGGGAAAAAATATTGAAAACTAAATTGAAAAAAAAAAATGAAATTATGAAAGTGATTGAATCATGAAAAAGGATATAAAAAAAAATAAAAAAAAATCGAATAAATTAGTAGAAATTGTGGTTAATTAATTAAGGAATGAAGAGAAGAAATGAATCACCTGGCATAGATTAGCAGGAGAAGCCCACGAAACCCTATTAGATTTCCTTGCTCGCTTCATCATGTTAAATCTCTCAGATAGATAGATCCAACAACATTCAGATTTATAAACCGAAGAAATTGTTAATCTGAAGAACGAAAAATTGGTTAAAATTGATTTGGTATCGCGCAGAGAGAAAGGAGAGAGAGAACCCTAGAAATAGAAGAGGCGCCTTTTATTAAAGATGGATGCGGGAAAATAGGAAAAAGAAAAAGAAAATGTTAATATATATATAAGCATAGGAGGGGTGAGGTGTGTAGTGACGATTATGATTGTGTGCATTTGTCTGGCTGCGTCGGTTGGAAATTATCAACTATGGATGGGGTAATGTTATCGTACTACGCCAGGTTGCCACGAGCCCTATGGCCAAATCATATTATCCATTTTTCTATGTTTTTTCAATATTATTAATAAATAAATTGATGTTTGTGAATAGATAGTTAGATTAAAAAAGATTGTAATTAATCTGTTTTAAAAAAAATATGATATGATGATGTTTGTAATATAAGGTGTGGAGATTCGATATTGGGATAAAAAAGATGTAGAGAATGTCGAACTTCAATTATTGGTAGCTGATTTTTTTTTTAAAAAATTCGGTATCTGATTCGAGGATCAACTAATCTGAGAGACCAATCTCATCGCTTACTTGTGGGGGTCCTGTTTTAAGCCAGAGCAAAACTTTGTACGGGCTTTTCCACTGAAATTGACATCAGAGGGAATCGAACATGAGATCTTGAGAGGAAGACATTCCAAAATCTCAAACCAACCGCTAGGTCAATCCAAAATGGGTTAATTATTGATAGTTGATTGATTTAATTGATATGATTGTTGTATATGATGAAGTTGATATCAAATTCTTTTTTTTTTTTTTGTTAGTTTTTACCAATTGATATGTTTACAATATTTAAAACATAAACAAGAATTCACATACAATCAATTCCAAAATCACCCGTCAGATTTTCAGTGAGTTTTCTATGAAAAAGATATTTTATGAGTATGTTTTTATACTTTCACTTTTATACTTCATCAAGGTAAAAACCTTCCTAAGGTTTAGTACAACAACCAGACTTGACCGAACCTGTAGAAACCGAAGGCATGATTTGGGCTACAGTCGGATACATACGGTTGGAGCGGGTCCACGGGTGAACATATTAAGGTCCATGTGGGTATATACGGTGGAGCCCGATTTTAATAAAACTCAAACCTCTAGCCGAACCCGACCACATATGGACATAAAATAACCTTAGTATATATATAACTTTACTGGTATTGCGCCGTTTCCACCACCAACACCCGTTCAGTACCAAATTAAAGTCTAAAACCCTAGTTTCTCCAATCTCCATTTTCATGTTCTCATCTCAAAGTCAAATCACAACACTCTTAATTTCTAACTCCTATACTCTCTCATCACTTCTCTCAAACCAATCATTATCGCATGACACCCACCCCTTTTATAAAAATACTGAAACTTTTCTTCCTTTTCTCTTCTTTATTCCTTGATTTCAAAATCGAAACATGATATCTCTAAATCCTGATTTTGTTCCATCACCCACCTCTCAAGATGCGCCATTTTCTTCAGATTTAAAAAGTTTGCACTTTGATTCAAGACTACCCATTACAAAAGTTTTGCCATATATGTCAAAGATGAGATTTTTCATTGAAGAAATCATGATTTCGGTTACTTGGAAACAATGATAAAGGGGATATGCTTTGATGTCTTATAAATGAAATAATTTATGGGTTTGATATGATATATTGACCAAAAGGACCAAAGATGCAAAGAGGCTAAATCTTAAGAGGCCAAAATTGTAGTTTTTGTACTTAGGGCGTCAAAATTGCAAGTTTTTGAAGGTTAGGGGGGAAAGTGCACTTTAGCCTTTTTTTTATTACTTACCACTAACCGTGCAAAACCGCACAAACCGCCACTCGACCAGTCCGATGCTACAAAAGGTCGGAAATGGTTGAGATATTCTCCTCTTCGGTTATGTTTGGTGTTGGGATTTTTGACCCGAAATCGACGAACCCGTCCGATGCTCTACCCTAAACCCACCTCGCAGGTATAATGTTTTATCAACTGCAAAATATCTTTAGGTCCTCAAACGTGAGAAAATTGAGAACCCAGTAAAAAGCCAACAAGGCTACTTAAAAGTATACAAGTCTAATTGGAAAGCACAACGATTCTTAACTCCCATAATTGACTTTCCTCACTTTCCATTCACACATGTTACCGCTTGGGACAAAACAGAAAGTCCGACTAAATAGGAAAAACCTTATCTATATATATATATATATATATATATACACATGTATTCTAACCTACACTTTGCTTACATGTCACCTCACCAATTCCCCCTTTCTAACTAATTTTTTATAAGCATTCACCATGTGGCTCTCTCTTTTCTTTTTCCTACTTTCCATCTATCTATTTATTACTAAATATATTTACATATGTTCATTCTTATAATTCTTAAATATGTAACTGATAATTGAGTGAGCTTTGTAACTCCTTCCACTATCCATTAATTAAGGAAATATGATGATAATAATAATATTTAAAAGTATAGTTGAAAAGGTGTGGTTATTTGATTATATGATAGGTATGGTACATTTTTTTAGACAAATGTGACTCCTTCCACCTACTCATAGTTTTAATTTATAACTTACAAATTAAAAAAAAATTATTATGTAACTTCCAATTAATTTGTGTAGCTTTTTCCACTACTCATTGTTTTATATTGATAACCTACAAATTAAATAAATTTAGTGCATGCTTTTATCTTCTATAAATATCATTGCAAGAACATGCAAAAATTTGATTCCTCATTTTTTTTCAAAGGGTTAAGAATATTTGGAGGAGATTGAACATGGTAGATTTTCTCTATCCGATGAAATAACCATATTTCATTCACAAATACATATGCATAAGGTATATTTTACCCTTTATATTGCACTGTTTGGATTTCATTATATATATTGTGCCTTGAACAAACCAAATCACATGTTTGGTCTTTGTTCTAGATTTTTTTTAGGGTTTTTGATAATTGACAAATATATTAATATACATGTTAACAATGAAATAAAGTGGATTTCTTCTTTTTAGTTTATAGAAAGGTAGATCATACGGCCAAGATATATGCTTCTGGTTACATTCCAAAATTATTTATTCCTACTCTATCCATTTTTTGCCTATAAAAAAAATTGCATTCATAGTTCGTTAGACAAATTTTCTACGAAGCTCCTATGTATATATATTTGTAACTTACTTTGTCTCTTCCATTCCTTCAATTTTATTTTTTGGTAGTTTTCATTTTTCTCTTCCAACTTCATGTTCATTTTCTTCTAATATTTTGTTATCTAATGGATATCCTTTCTTTGTAGGATTTTGGAGAAATGAGAGTTTTTTTTTTTTTTGAAATGGCACTTCTTATGTGAAAAGGTGGTTATCATTTTTATATTAAAATTTAAGTTTTTTCATTATTATTTTTGTTTAACGTTGTATCAGTGATCTTCTGACTTTTATGTTAACTATTTTTGCTGATTTTGTAATATGGTGGATGATTATATTTATCACCTAATATTTTGTAATATCTGGAATTACTCCAATGAAATTATATCTAATTTTTTAGTTATTTTCTCATTCCTTTTATTTCTTTCCACGGTCTATGATATTATAACTCTATATTTCACTCTATACATTGCATGGTAAAACTCCTATCGTCCTTAGGTTCTGAATTTTTCACTCACTTTTTTTGATTTATGGCCTTATAATTATGGATTGTGTATTCTAGAATGGGGTTATGTGCAGTAGAAATCAATGTTTTTTTTTTGAATTAGATATGAGAGGGTTCCTTTCCAACAAGGTTTGTATTTTATCAGCTATTTAATTTACATGCATTTTAATGTATAACCTTATAAAAATGTTTGTTTTATTGTTTTTATTTGTCTACTAATATTTGTTACCTCACAAGAATTGCTTTGGAATCTTCCATATCTTTCTATCTATCTATCTATCTTCTATCTATTTATCTATCTATATCTTTCTATCTTCTTCATAAAAAACTATCCCTCTCAAATTCTATCTAATCTAATAATTAATAATAGAGAATGATATTGATATTTCTTCAAAAAAAGAAAGTAATAGAGTGATGATGATAATGATGTAGTTAAACTTAAGTTACAAAAATTTGCCACCGCTTCTTATTTCATTGTATTATAGTATAATACCTCCTTTTGTTTTTAATAATTGCATTATTATAGTGCTACTATTACTATAGAGCTGATTTAAAGTCTCCGTTCTAACGATTCCGTGTATATAGGCGTTCCAAAATTGAAGAGATGTACATATTAATTATCTTTGTAAGTTTAACGGAATTTGTAGCCTTAAGATTTCATTAATTATACATTGTGTTTTAACATGGTAAATAACATATTAAATATTGTCCATTAATCTACCACTAATCTACCACTTCTTACAAATAATAGTGTTGTTTTTGTACAAAAAGTAATAGTGTATTTTTTATGATGTACCTAAGTAATAGAATAAAATTTTGGACTTTTTAGGAGTAAAATATTTGTGTTCTTAAAAGGAAACTTGAGTTAACCATATGCAAGCATTATGTCTATGTGACACTTCTAAAAGAGCTTATTCTCACTCTCTCTTATTCTCCACTTCTAAAATTCATTATTTATCTCCACTATATAAATTTAATGTGTGATGTTAATAATACAAAACTAAAACGTTCACTAATATTTAACTAAAAAAACTTGAGGAAGAAAAAAAGTAAATTACCCATTGACTCCAAATAAGTAACCGTTATTTCCTCATATATTTGTCTTAATTCTCCACTTAAGTTGAACATAAATCAAAATTTGCAACCCAAAAATGTTATAATATAGTTTTTTTTTTTACTCAAAAGATATGCACAATTTCTCTCATAAACTACAATGCTATTGCCATATCTTTATTTTTTTTAGGGAGCTGATCTTTATTCTTGAATGATGATTGAAGCTCAACATCCATAATTCAATACCTGTTATTAAACCCATAAAATGGCATTAATATGGTATTGTACAATATGGAAGAAAAAAACGAACACATAAATTGGCATTAATATAGTATTGTACAATACGGAAGAAAAAAACGTTTTGAGAAATAATAAATTCTTAGCGAATATCCTATATAAGTTTGCAAAATCCCATGCACTTCTCCATATTTTACAACTACGTCCATTTTGTGTGTGCTCCTTCCTTTCCCAAATTTTTCAACTTAATATTTCAATGATTTTGTTTTAAAAAAAAATATGCGACAATCATTTTGTTGCTTCACTAATCTTTCAACTACCTTTTTCTTTTTTCATATTCAATAATTATTTACCACTCTCTCACTCAATACGGTATCGTTTAAATTAATAAATTGATGAGTTACAAGTGTTTTTAATTGTTTATTATCCTATTGACTTTAACATACCAAAAAATAAGAATGAAATAAATAAGAAAATGGTAAACCAAAAAATATGCTGAAAAAACAATACCAATACTAAATAAAAGTTAAAGAGAAAAATATAAAAGAAATCATTGTATCAACTCATGAATTGGATTTTCAATAAATATGAGAGAAAAAGAAACAAAACTTCTAAAGACGAATCCCATTTTGACTGCTTATTTCAGTTGTTTCTGTGAGCAATATTGACAGGAAACATGAATACCTCTAGCTTTGATCGAAAAGAATAAGTGATATCAAGAGAAAAAGCAAAAACACTTGCGATTGCACAAAAAAAGTTTTTATATGATTACACTAATATGATAAAATATTAAATACTCCCTCCGGTCCTATTTATAAGAGAATTTTGGGTCAACAAAAATTGATGTATCTAGTTAAAAATTCAGTCCAAATACATTCATTTTTGTTGACCTAAATTTCTCTTATAAATAGGACCGGAGGTAGTATGATACAACTCTTCAAACTTATGAACTATGAACAAGAACCACCAAGAACTATATTAATTATCCTAAAAATATTTTAACAAATATGAATTCTCATATAATTTCTAAACAACTCTCTTATATTTAATATTAAACATAACGATATCAATCATTTAACTCTATGTGAATATACTTATCATAATTATTATTTACTCATTTGTAAAAATATTTTAAATATGGATTATAATCAAACCCGTGCAACGCACGGGTTATATACCTACTATAGTATATAAAGAAATATATATTAAAAAAAAAAAATAAGAATATAAATAAAACAAATCCTTTTTTTTTATAAGAAATGGGATTTTCGGTATAGGAATAAACAAACCATGGATAAATCTAAATCTAAGCGACTCTTTCTTAAATCTAAGCAATCTTTTCGTAGGAGTTTGTCCCCGATCCAATCGGGGGATCGAATTGATTATAAAAACATGAGTTTACTTGAAACTTTCATGAAGACATGCATGTCTTAAACCATCAATTTAAACTCATAACATCGAATATTAACATTTAACAGACAAGTAAGAAAATTCAATTTCTCGTACCATCCACATTACACAATTTATTCCAATTTGTATTATGCTTCTAATCGCATCAATCATCAAATTCTTCTAACAATTGCAAAACATCAAGTAGAGTCTTAAAGATGCAAACATTAGCTTCATCGATGAATCCCATATCTTTCAAGAGACTCACTTTTTCTATGTCTTGCAATTCTTTAAAAGTTTTATAAATTGAAACAAAGATAATATTTAAGAACATTCTCTTTTCAATATTCACCGTATTCGCTAAAATCCTATTTAGAAAGGGTGAAGTCCAACACTCATAGATAAGAGAGTGAAGGTAAGCATGTTGTCAACACTTATCAAATAAAAGAAACGACGTCGTTTTCATGTGCAAATCCGGTTTATTCCTTCTAATGGTTTCATTCTAGAAAATCTCAACGTTCACATCATCCTCGCAAAACATTGGAAAAACCAGTAACCTTCACTTCACTTTGGATACACAGCTTCAAATCTCATTCAATTTAATATCCCCCATGAGAACTCGAAATGCTGATTCATCTTCGAAATCCACAACCCCTAAGAAAACACCGCCGGCGAGAAAATCCGCCGGAGAATCTCCCGCCGCAAAACGCACTCCTCCTTCAAAACCCAAAAACGCTAAGAAGACGGAAGCATCGCCCGCAACCGATCCAGATCAATCTCGTAAGTTCTTATTTTTCCCTCTCTCTTTCGTTTCTGAAATTCTCTCGATTAAAATTTGTAGTAGCTTGTATGAAATTATGAATCAATGAATCCTCTTATGCCGTGAAATTTATGATGAACTTGTTAGGTTGAAAAAATAACGTTACACTGTTTTTTGTATATACCATAAGTTGTTTCAATAGGGCCGTTTGGATTGGCTTATTTTTTTGCTTATGAAAAATAGCTTATGCAAATAAATAAGCTTTTATGTTATTTTATAAGTTCTCACTAATGAAAATTGTGTCTTCTTATTCTTATGCTGTTATTTTCATAAACTAACCTGACAAGCTTATGAATAATACATAAAAGCTTATTTATTTGCATAAGCTTAAAAATAAGTCAATCTAATCAGGCCCATAAGCTATATTGGAGAACTTATGAAATCAAGCTCAAATAAGCTATATTGGAAAACTTATGAAAATTGTCATAAGCTGTTTTCATAATCTCACAAAACTTATATCAGTATATAAGCTCAAATAAGACAATCCAAACAGGGGCTTAGTTGCTCCATACTCAATGCTGAAGAAATAGACCTAAAATTTATACATGAGATGATCTACTCCCTTGTATTGCATAATTGCAGTATTTTTCGTGTTTGTAGTTTTGATTCGTAGCAGTATAGAAGATTGTTTTTTGTTTTAGTATATGTTCTTTGATTGTGTAACAGAGAAGAAGAAATTATTAGCTAGTGCTACCACTGCAAAATCTGGGAAGTGGAAATCACCGGGGAAACCGCGAACAAAAGTGGTTGCCGTCACTCCGAATTTGGAAGAGAAATTGGAGGTAGAAGCTGATGAAACTACAGTTATAGATAAAGTGGAAGAAGTTGGAAATGTTAACGACATCGATGCAGATACTATGGAGTGTGAAAAAGAGGGGGAACAGAAGCCGATGGAAGTGGATCAACCTGTTGTTGAAAAAGTTTGTGAATTGGTCGAAAAGGGAAAGAGCACAGTAGAGGTTGAACCAATTTTTTCTCAGGATGGTTCGATTTCTTTGAAACAACCAGGTTGCACCCTTGTGGACCTTAATATTTCTGCTGCCGATAATGAAGATTATACTGGTGTGAAGGAGGGAGGGGAAACGTTGAAAGAGGAAGAGTTGACTGTACAAGAGGGAGAGAGAGGAAAGGAAGAGTTGAAAGCACCGGAGGGAGAGAGAGGAACGGACAAGTTGAAAGCACAGGAGGGAGAGAGAGGAACGGACAAGTTGAAAGCACATGAAGGAGAAAAAGGAACGGACGAGTTGAAAGAACAAGGAGAGAATGGAAAAGAAGAGTTGGACCAACAAAAAAGCGAGAAAGAAATGGAAGAGTTTAAAGCAGTGGAAGGAGAAGAAGGAAAGGAAGAGCTGAAAGAATCAGTAGGAGATAAAGAAAAAGAAGAGTTAAAAGAACATGGAGAGAAAGGAAAGGAAGAGTTAAAAGAAGAGGATCTAGAAAACACAAAAGGAGAGGAAGCAAACATTATTGGACATGAAGAGCATTCCAGTGTAGAAGTACAAGCCCAGCTGCAAAAAGACGTTGATCTCAAAAATTATGGTGTTGAAAGGGCAAAGAGTGGCGAATCGATAGATCTTGGGGAACAAGAGAGGGTGCAGCTTGAGGATGAAGATCCAGAGGAAGATCCAGAAGAAGACCCAGAAGAAGATCCTGAGGAACTGCCCGAAGACACTGAGACATTGGATGAAGAGCATGACGAGCATATGGAATTTGAAGCCATTGCAAAGCAACGAAGAATTAGGAAAGAGCATGAGATATTTGTTGGTGGATTGGATCGTGATACTACCGAGGAAGATCTGAAAAAGATTTTTCAGAGGATTGGGGAGGTACTGGAAGTCAGGTTGCATAAAAATTCTTCAACAAGTAAAAATAGGGGCTATGCTGTTGTGAGGTTTGCTAATAAGGAGCATGCAAAGAAAGCTTTGTCTGAAATGAAGAACCCTGTTGTATGTTTCTGTTCTTATTCTTAATTTCCTTGATGTTGTGCTCTCAAGTCCTTGCACTGTTGTTTGACCTCCCGTTTTTTTTACAGATACGTGGAAAACGATGTGGCACTTCACCTAGTGAGGATAATGACACATTATTCTTGGGAAATATTTGCAATACATGGACAAAAGAAGCTGTAAGTGTCCAATAAGTTTTTTCTTCTTCTTTTGTTGCTTATACTTTACTAGCTTGGTTTGTTATCTCATGTGTTTTGAATATATGGGTTACAGGTTAAACAGAAGCTGAAGGATTATGGTGTAGAAGGGGTTGAAAACATTACACTCGTACCGGATGTTCAACATGAAGGCTTGAGCCGCGGTTTTGCTTTCCTTGAGTTTTCTTGTCATGCTGATGCCATGCTCGCATATAAGAGACTTCAAAAGCCTGGTGTCATCTTTGGTCATGCCGAGCGAACTGCTAAAGTAGCCTTTGCTGAACCGATACGTGAACCAGACCCAGAGATAATGGCACAAGTGAAGTCTGTGTTTATTAATGGTCTACCTCTTCACTGGGACGAAGATCATGTGAGGGAACATCTGAAATCTTACGGTGAGATTGTAAAAATTGTGTTGGCGAGGAAAATGTCCACATCTAAGAGGAAGGATCACGGATTCGTGGATTTTTCTACACATGAAGCCGCTTTAGCTTGTGTTGACGGTGTAAATAAATCAGAATTGGGAGATGGGACATCGAAGGTATATAATCTTTTGCCTTCACTGTGCTTTTATATTTGAAAGGAGTTATTCTCTTGTTTCCTTTGCTTTCGCTGCTGTGTTTTATTTTAAAGAATTTTCAGTAACATGGGGAAAGTTGGAATGCTATTGATTTTAATTGCCTTTTTTTTTAATGATAATAGAGGATTGAAAAGGAACTTCCACTTAATTGACATCCTTTCCCTCTTCCCCCTATTTCTTCCTCGAAAATTTGATTTCCATCACCTTAACAGTCTGTCACTCTGTTGGCTTAACTTTTGTATCCTAGTAATTCATTTTTATTTTGTTTTGTCCTGATCTGGTTGGCTTATTATTTAGTTAAATAAAGCTCATAATTTTTGCCACTTTTTTCAGATAAAATTGAGAGCTAGGCTTTCAAACCCTTTGCCTAAAACGCAGGCTGTCAAGGGCGGCATGTGTGGTGGCCTCCGTATTGGTCAGGCTAGGAGTGAAGCCTACCCAAGATCCGGTAAATAAATCTTTCTCCTCCAATTAACTTGAAACCGTGTCTTTTTGACATCATTTTGAATTATCCAAACACAATTTTTACAGAAAGGGGTTTTGGGCGAGGGCGGGGAAGACAGCCCTTCAACAACAGGGGAAATTTCAGCAGGGGCAGGAGTTTCAATCATCATGGGGGGCGTGGTCAAATCAGAAGAATGGGTTTTTGGGACGAACCTGATTTTAGTATGCATCCGGATTTCCATCAGCGGCAATTTGGTCCACAAGGTTGTTTGCCGAGCTTCTAGCATATTTTGAGTTGAAGTCTCTTACAAAATTACGATATATCAACGCATTGATGTGATTTTTTTTTTTAATGATCTTAATATTTTACTGCAATGTCAAGCAGGACCTATGAGGGGCGGGCATTATGCAGCTAGTCGAGGTGGCGCTCCTTTTGCTGGTCCATCTAGACATTATCATGATAGAGCATGGTATGGTATCCCTGACGGAGGCCCCATTGAGCCTATTCCTCCAAGAAGGCCCTACTCTCCTGGTGGACAGTTTTATGGTATCCCTGATGGAGGCCCCGGTGAGCCTATTCCTCCAAGAAGGCCCTACTCTCCAGGTGGACAGTTTTATGGTATCCCTGATGGAGGCCCTGGTGAGCCTATTCCTCCAAGAAGGCCCTACTCTCCAGGTGGGCAGTTTTATCGTATCCCTGATGGAGGCCCCGGTGAGCCTATTCCTCTAAGAAGGCCATACTCTCCAGGTGGACAGTTTGACATGCCATTTATGGGAAGGCATGTTGATGATCCATATCTATATGATGACAATATGCGTGGAATCAAACGCCCATTTCATATGACTGTAAGATTTTGTTTTGTTTTGTATTTACTTATGTGTATGGTTGTATTCCCATACAAATTTGTTTTAACCCGAAAGACACCTGGAAAATACTAATTAGTTTCATTTGTATGTTTTTTAGGACCCTGAACCTGATTACATCGGGCCTAATAGATTTCGCCCCCGATTTGATTATGCCGATCCATCTGTATTTCACGGAACTCAACATCATGGTCTAAACTTTGCCTCATTTTTCTTTCTTACTTACTGATTTTATGGTTGTATTCTTGATAACACTTTTTGATATATAGATTATGCTGGTGCTGGCAGAGGACAGTTCCCGCCGGACTATTATGCTTCTGACGTGAGTGAACGTTATTTAACTTATTTTTATTTTTCACATTATATAATTGTAATATTAGTGATGTGTTGTGATATTCATGTTGCAGCATGGTGGAGCTCCATATCCATCTTTTTATGGGGGTGAAGGCCCACATGGACACAGATACTATTATTAGTGCGAAGAACCTTCTGGTAAGGATTATTTTCATGAGTTTTATATTTTAATTTGCTGCATTGGATACTTTTCCTAATATTTTGTTTCATTTCAATCATATGTTTAGGCGGATCTGGAACAGACGGATTGACATCTTCAATTAGGAGCATGCTGCTTCTCAAATACACAACTTTGAAGTTGCTTTTTTATTTTATTTTACATATACCTCTCTGTTATTCCCGCTCCATCTGTTTTGTTTCTATTTATCTATTATAGATCATAAAGGGGGGTATAGACTAAGCCATTTAATCTGTGTGGGATAGGTTGCCTCTCAGGTCTTGGAGAAGAAGGTATATATATAAGATTGTGGAATGGGTTAGATTTCCTTTGTTGACTTAGGTATGATATGATCAGGGACTTGTTTATGAGGTTGCTATGTTAATGTACACTATACTTTATGATCAATCAAGTATCATTTTGATGATTGGAAACTGGAAAGTTTATAGGACTACCAGAAGCAAAATCTCGAGGTGATAGATTATCTTTAAGTGATAGAGAAGGAATGATATTTGAATATTGCATATGGTGAGGCTCTTGCAGTTCTTATGAAGGATCTGGAGAATTTACTTATTTTATGATTAGGAGCTATACTTTGGTCTGAACATAAAGCCTTACCATATTTTTGGAGTTCTTTTGATTGGGTAGGATCCTTTTGAATATTTATTGCCCATACCGAAGCATCCTTTTTTATGGAAAAACCATTTGTTTGTTTATTGAAATTCTGGAAGATAAGGTTGACCTTTAATGGAATGGCGTTTATGAATGCTGTTATAGTTATATGGAGAAAACAATCTATTTGATTGATTTGGTTCCTTATGATGCCAAGTAATGGTTAATTTGGGTATAGTTGAGGAGATCTCCATTTTATTACTTTCTGGTTTCTGATGTACCATTGGCATCAACTAAGAATGAAATCACTTGGTGTGGGGTGAGAATGTCCGATGGTGTGGGCATCTAAGGATGTATGCACCTTACTGTTTTAATTGTCATTGAAATTTATATTGGATGGTTCTGTAAACCATTTAGTGAGCTTCTAGGCAAATGGATTTGTTGGAAAAATAATTATTCATCTTGGGATTAAGACTACCAGGTTCTCTCTTTCTGTGTTTTTTTTATAGATTTTTTTTCTTAGTGAATAGGTAGGTGGTGGGTGCAACGTGATAAGAGTAGTACTACTCTGTATCTAGGGCCTGTTTCTTGAATATTAATGACTTATGACTATGTCATGGAAACAGGCTCTCTCTACCTTCCAAATCTGGTAGGGTATATTTAGGAGAGAAATAGTTGATTGAATAAAATTATTTGGATGAGAGATAGTGTTTGGTTAAGAGAGAGACAGTTACAAAGGTAGCGATGATTGAGGGTATAGAATCCCTAGCCCATTGTGTCATATATAAGAGTTTAAGGTGTAATGTGATTTAGTCAGAGATAATAATAATTGTTAAAAACAGTGAAGGTTACCTAGGAATATGACCTGGATTGTAGATGTACAGTGTGCATAAGCTTTGCTAGTCATACTCGAAGATTTTTTCTAGGATTTTTCTTAATGTAGATTTTTCTAGGATTTTCTTCAAGTGCCATAAATTACTGTTCTCTAGTTTTAGAATACTCAGGCTATGTAAATTATTGAAGATAGTTAGCATTCCTTTGCTTTTAGCTTTTATTTGTCTTTCAACCATCATATGTTTGTAATGATTTATCAAATTATGTAGCATGTCGAACTTTGATCAAGACAAGGTGAAGTTGCTGTGTTGAAAAATGTATTTAATATACAAGATGCATATTTGTTTGTGCGTTTCTGTGCCTGTTGATCGCATTTTTACTACCAATCTTGGTGAGAATGACTTGTTATTTCCTTGTCCTTTATTTATCTATGAAATGAATCAAATTCTAGGGTGCTGAAGGAAAACATGTGGTCTGCAGTGGATCATTATTGACAATCAAAGGATCAAGTAGTCATACTAACTGTTATGAGTCATACTAACTTTCCTTGTCCATTGTCAACCAAGATTTGTGCTTGCAATTTGCACTAAAAGAATGTCATCAAGATTACAGAAATCATCGGTGGTGGCCTACCCTTGATCGAGCCCCTTCTGAAACGTAGTTCATGAGAAATATGTTTGTTTATTCACTGTGGAACAAATGTAATGATCAGCAATTTATTCGGTCCGATGCTGCTTGAAATATTATTTGGTTCACATAGTAGCAAATTTAATCGAGTAAATAGTCAATTACCCCCTTGAAATTGTAATTTTCGTCAAAAATCTCCCTAAATTTTGCAAAACTTCAAATACCCCCCTGAAATTGTCAAGCGTCTGTCAATTACCCCCTTCGTTAGTATCCTCCATCCAACATGCTGATGTGGCCGTTAACTGTCCATGTGGCACTGCCGCATGGCTAGAAAAATCACACCACTTCAGAGGGGAGGGGGTAATTGACTATATTTTTAAAAAAAAAATTGAAAAAAAATCTGATTTTTTTTCTTTTCAAAATTAACATTTGTGCCATCTATTGACCTTGCAAATACCCCCTAAAATTTAACATTTATGTACAAATACCCTCAAATTTAAATTTATGTAGCAAATATTCTTTCAAATTTATAACTTATATGCAAATTATCCTCTCCAAAGTTAAAACTTATATGTAAGTTACACCTTAAATCATAAAACTTTGATGTTAAAGTAAAACTTATTCATAATATATAATTTACTATATCTCTAATTACGATAAAAAATAAAAAAAAAATCACAACTTTAAAATAAAACAAACATGTTTGTTTTATTGTTACACATTACAGAAACAAGCAGCTATTATTTCCACAAAACCTTCTAGCCGCCAAAATAAAAAGAGCTGCATTTTCATCATGTATTAGAGTTAGAATTATAATTAAAAGCATACTATTAAGCAACACATAATTCCTCATCATTTTAGTACACAACCAGTGGAGAGGAAGGGTCAAGCTACATGAACACTACTTGTGCCATACAACCTAGTTATGGCCACTGGTTGAGTGTCCATTCCCTCCCAGATGGGGCTCCAGAATCCTAATAGTTGATCAGCTATGATCCACATGTTTGTTTTATTTTAAAGTTGTGATTTTTTTTTCTTTTTTATTGTTATTAGAGATATAGCAAATTATGATTATGAATAAGTTTTACTTTACCATCAAATTAGGTTTTATGATTCAAGGTGTAACTTGCATATAAGTTTTAAGTTTGGAGAGGATATTTGCATATAAGTTATAAATTTTAGGGGATATTTGCTACATAAATTTTAAATTTGAGGGGGATATTTGCAATGTTAATAGATGACACAAATGTTAATTTTGAAAAGAAAAAACAAATCAGATTTTTTTCAATTTTTTTTTTTTAAATATAGTCAATTACCCCCCTCTGACGTGGCATGATTTTTCTGGCCATGTGGCAGTGCCACGTGGGCAGTTAACGGCCACATCAACATGTTGGATGGATGATATTAACCGAGGGGGTAATTGACAGACGCTTGACAATTTTAAGGGGGTATTTGAAGTTTTGCAAAATTTAGAGGGTTTTTGACGAAAACTACAATTTTAGGGGATAATTGACTATTTACTCAAATTTAATCATCAATCAAGTCGGTATGGATATTGAAGAAAGTTGTAATGAACGTGAAAAAGGAAATAAAAGAACTGTTATCTAAATTATCAAAATAGTGATGGTTGTATAAGTGTTTTTTTAGGCTGCAAAATGACAAAATTTTAATTCAGAAAATGAGTACTCTTTTATATCAACCAAAAAGTAATGAAATTTTGTTTTGAACAAGAAAAAGTAATGAAAATTGATATACATATTTGCAACTAGTCCCCGAACAACAAGCAATTCCATGGCCACATAGTAATCGGATGGATGGCCATTCTTGCAGAAGTATATTGTGAAAGAAATAGATAGGTTACATCTCGAAGCTTTATTTAATTAGGAATTCCCACTTGAAATTTCATTCACTTGTGTCAAAGAATGGTAGAAAATATTTTAGTCATTTTTGGTCATGCATGGAGACATGTTCAAATGGGACCGGTTGGACCATTTGGTCCACTTAGTAGCTTCAGCAGCTACCACCACCACCACCAAAGCTCACCATAAATGATTATAATCTCCCTAGGAATTGGACGAAAATAATTCTTACAAGAAAATATGCATTCTATTCTATCAAAAAATTCATGAACATTAGCTAATATAGTAAGAAGCTTAACAATGTAAATATAACTAACAAGGCAACAATACACTGATTTTCTTCCCTAGAAAATTTACATATTTTTTTTTTTTATAAAAGGTGACAATGCATTGATATAGTAAGTCCGACGAACTTCAAATAAGGTTATAGTTAACAATATAGGTTTCAAAAGAAAATAATCATAAAATAAACTTTTCAAGGAAAGGAAAAAGAAGAAAAATTCATCCATTGGATTGGGATGGGAGGGTGACAAAGCATGCCGAGCAAGAGCCATGGTGCACATTTGAATTTTGAACAACGCATGCTAGACAGCACAGGACCCACCAAAACTCATACCGAGATGTGTCATGAGACCATTTTTTTTATCTAGTAGTGCTTGTAGTTACATCGTTAAGTTTATGAATAGATCTTGGTACGTACAAAACTCTTAAAAGAGCGAGTGAGGAATATGGTATCGTTCGTCGTAATAAAGAGATAATGTTATCTATATGCATATAGTGAGATATGATAAATTATGAGATATAAAGTGTTAGTTGATATTTTAAAGTGTAGATATGTTTGTAAAATTTCATGTATGACTAACAATTGTTTGATGCTGTACATTTTATGTGAAAAATGTTATCATGAATGATGGGTGTTGCTTGGGATTTCGATATGATGCAACTATAGAAATGAGAATTGTTCATTCCTTTTGAGTGGTATAAATGAGGAGATAGTTTTTATATACTTTCTTGATAATTACTTTGTATTATGAGATGTCATGAAAATATACGAGACTCTATCAAATTACAATATCAACTTTGGGTCGTGATATTTGTTTAGTCTCCTATTTGCCTATCAACTTTGGGTGTGTTTCGCTGGGGTTGTTGGAGAGGTGATTGGAGATGGAGTATTTTAAAATTGAGTAGTACTAAAGACATTCTCTTTCTGTAACATTCTCTAACTTTGATTCTCTTCTTGGATGAAATTCATGACGTTACTACACTTTGAAAATGAGTCTATATAAAATGTTGATATCCACTTAAGTTTCACCTAGAAGAACAAGCATTATAAAAAGAGTGTTCGTAACATTTCACTTTAAAATTTATTTGTTTGGTTCCAATTTAATAGAGTAGATATTTTTAGAGTTGAATATTTTTTTTGTCCATATAAATATTCAGAATTTCGTTTTTATTCTCTGTAAAATAAAATCGCATTTTTTAGTCCTTGTAAAATTTTCCATCATCATTTTTTATCCCTAGAAATCCATGCTATAGAAAAATGTTATAAGGATTAAAAAGTCTAATTTTATTATGTAGGAATTAACATCAAAATTATGAATATTTACGGGGAGTAAAAACATTTAATTTTTTCATACGCAAATATTACCGATATTTGTAGTTATGTTTGTTTTCAATTCAAGGATGAAAGACAAAATCTTCTCCTACAAATTTATCTCTACAGCAGTTGCATGGCACCTGCATGCCGTAGATAATCCATACACCTTTTCCACATGCATGTTTGACAAAACCATAATATTATTATTATATATCATCCTCAAAGCATCCATCAAACATTCATATTCATATAGATACTACAAATGCAACAAAGTTAGTCCCTTCTACATGCATTTAATTTTCAAATACACATATTCCAATGTCACAATCTGACCTTGTAGTTAAAAATGAGCTTAACTTGTTCTCTTCATCATCCTTACTACTCTGAAGTAGGAACAATGACATGTCTGAGCTTGTTTCATGCCTATGATCTTCTTGACTCAACTGAGAAGCCACAAACTTGTCAAGATCCCTCCAATCAGTCACTTTCTCTGATATTATTGGCATTGAGTTTTGCCTCTTTGTTAAAGAGGGACTTTGTAGTTGAGGAAGAGGTACCAATTGTTCTGAATGCATGAACCTTAATAAGGTATCTGCTTCTGCTTCTATCTCTTGTTTGTACATGAAATTTTGAGCTGAAATCCTCTGTGGTTGTCTTAAGATGAGGTCAATAGGGTCCACCCTTGAGATGATGCTACTTGTTTGTTCATCATGTAAGTGGCTTGGATCCCATCTTTCATTTGTTTTTGCTTGGACACTTGTTTTTTTCTTGAATGCTTTGCACACAACCCAACCTTCTTCCTGCAAGGGAACACTCAATTTAAGTTTGAAAGCTAAAGAGTCATGATTTTCTTGATTTTTTTCATTTTCTCTAAACACCTTTTGAATTAAAAACTTATGATAATTTGAAATTCGAATAAATGATAAGTAAAATATGAGAACAATTGTTTCAACCCGAACCAATTTAAACCCGGGTTCTCCCGAAATATTCACATTTAAATAAAGTTATTATTTTTTATTTTTATGGTGACTAAGGTTTGAACTCCAGACTTTGCATATATTATGCATTGTCTCTATCAACTGAACTAAGCTCACGAGGACGCCTTTAAATCAAGTTTATTAACATTATAATATTTTCTAAACACAACAGATACAATAATTACCTCTCAAAAAATAGATACATTAATTAGTATGGTTTTATAAAATTATTCATTATTATTTAAAATTGAAGACAATTATTGATTAAGTGGAAAAATATGAGTTATAATAATTGGAAAAAAAATTAAAAAATAATACGCCTATTGATAAACTTAATACAATTAAGTGATTAACTAGATTATCTATTTTTGTTTAAAACTTTTTAAATTGGTCAAAAGAGACTTAAATTTAGAGACTAAGGTATTGTCATATTTGACTTGACTATGTCATCAACTACTTGATGATGTTTTAAATGTGAAAAGGTGAAAGTTCTTTTTATGCGTGTGTTCCCTTTTAACTTTTGCAAAGTTTCAGTCATTTTGGTACGTACTACTAGTAGTAGTCAATCATTTAATTAAGTCAATTAAAATACAATCGGTCTGTAAAGGGATCATCTAATAAGATGATAACCATCCTTAAAATGAATAAAAATAAAAGAATGCTAACATGTATCTAAAGTATATGTAAGGCCATTTCATATAGTAATTATGATTTCTATATTCAAATTTTTAAAAGTATAAAAGTTATATTTTTTCCAATACAAAACTTCAACTTTTAAATTTTTTAACATGTGTCCTTAATTAAGACACAAGTCTTAATTAAGATAGGTTGATAGAAATGATTTCAATAAACGTTCATCAATAAAACTTGAATTTCTTACATGTTTAATTTACATAGGTTCAAAATTCTCTTTAACCTTAAAAATAAAACTAATGATGTGAACGTTTGACAAGAAAAGTCTCTAGCCAAAAAGTAAAAGAAAGATGATAATTTATGCGCTTTTGAAAGTATATAGTGACTTTTGACTTCTTTCTGGTGAAAATTCTCAATTACTCCCTAGCAAGAAAGTTTGTACTTACCTTGGTTAATATTATTATTTACGAATATTGTTAATTATTGGAAGACCAAAGTTGTACTTTGTAGTATTATTACGTTATAAAACGAGTTTAGAGGAACCAATCAAATGCTTAGACTAAACTATAACATGAGAAAAAGACACATCAAGAGAAGGAAATACTTGGAAGTTGAAACCCTTTAAATTAAGACTTCTACAAAAAAACAAAAAAAGTAACCATGCTCATTCTCCAACTTATAGGAAACATCCTTGTTTTCTTGTCTGAAAAAGGAAAAAAAACTGGTGTCTAGAATATCTAATTAATGGAAAATGTTAACGAATATTTTCGGAATACTCTTTAAACATTCAAATGGATAGTATTTTATTAAAATTTGCGTATTTATTACATTGGAATTTAAAGTCTTCACTTTTTTAAAAAAAATAATTCTTCATTCAAAATGCTTAAAAAATGCTACGGACACTCGTTAACAAAACCCTTAATTAATTAATAAGGGGAACCTATCCAAAGTTACTAATCAAGTTTGAACTTAATCAACTCTTCAAACTCAACACATAATATATGGTATGTAAATATATGTATATATACACTTGCCTGTGGAGGTGCATTTTCAACTGTTTCAAGCCTATATTCATGCATGATCCAATCAGTTTTCTGTCCATTAGGTGCTCTTCCTTTGTAGAAAACGAGTGTCTTCCTCATTCCAATCAGTTTTGTTCGTTCATACACCGACTTATCTCTTCCGGTTGCTTTCCAGAACCCTGCCATTGTAGCTCTATTCGTTCTCGTCCCTGTTGGATATTTCTTATCTTTGTGACTAAAAAAATACCACTCATGTTGCTCCTCATTCCCAATTCTACATCTCTCTGTATACAAAGATCTAAAATCTTTCAATATATGTATACTTTTGAACAAGAACACAAAATAGGCTAAAACAAAATTAACTGTTAAAACCCTAATCTATAGGGTTGGTCGGTATTCTATGGGATAATCAACTAACACTATGCACACACAAGATTTAGAAAATAATTTGCAACTGTGATCTAGATCACAATATCATATACTACTAGAAAAATTTGAAATAACAAAGAAAATTAGATACATGACAAAAAAATAAAATAATTCGGCAAATTTTGTGTCTATAAATTTCCGTTGATAATTCAACTCTTTTTAATAGATATTTTTTTATGTGTCTACACCTATAATGTAACTACAATTAAATTTGCATACACATCAATCATATTCGATTGAAAATCACTATATTATCAAGGATTGTGATGCAGCTACCATTGCTATGTTGAACGTGGTTTAAAACTTGAACAATATATAGTATGTGTAGTGTATAAAATTTAGTAACATACCTTGGAGATCCCAGGGTTCAATACGATATAGATCGATCTCTTTGATAACATCAAGATCAATCTTGTGAGAAGCTACTTTCTTTCTTAGATAATAACCAACAAGCTCTCCATCCGTTGGGTGGAACCGAAATCCAGGTGGGACACATGACTCCATCATAGAAATATATATGGTATTATTGCTGCATCAAATTCACCACCACACCATTAATACACTTTCTTCATCATGTATAAATTTTAAGAAGCAAAGAAATAAATCTCTTTGTGTGTGAATATGTAAGTAGATAGATAGGTGAGAGATAAAGAGTGTGAGGAGATGCTAAGAGATAATATTCAAGTGAAGCAAAAAGCTAAAAAGGCAAAAACCCCAACAAAAAGAAATAATAATAAAAAGAAAGCACTCTTATAGTGAAAAAGGTGGCAAGTGTTATGAGAGATAACAATAAGCTCATATTTGGTGGTGGTGAGAAAATTCAATATATAATAATTAAATTGAAATGGAAAAAAAGGAATAAAAATATATAAGCGCGTGTTAATAAACAAAAAAGAATAATTTGAGAAACAATGATTTTCTTACATGGGTCGGGTTATTAAAAGATAGGTAGAGAGAACAAAATCATGAGAGTTAGGTTTTGGTGAAAAACATGAGGAAATGGAGGTTATAGATGTGTAGTGTTTGTGAAGAGTCCTAAGAAACGGACAGGTAGAGGCTTGTTTTAATGATGTTGTCTTGTGTTAGTGAATGGAAGGAATGATTCATCAAGAACGGGGTTACCTAATCCACGTTACTGTTAATAATTGTACATATATATTCACAAACAATCACAATATTAAAATCTGCATTTAGATAATTTAATGTGTATGTTAAGCTCAAAATCACAAGGTGTGATTAAAACTACTTAAGTAACCTACAATACAAGTCTCATTTGTAACTATAAAAATTGCTAGTTAGAATAAAATGAGCCACCATCTTTCTTTTAACATTTCATTCTTACATAGATCCTTGATATGAAGAAAAAAAAATTGGAAAAATTTGGCGTGACTATAGTCACATCATGCTATATGTGGATTCTTCCATGCCTACAACGTGATAAATCAATGTCTGAATTATGATTAAAAGATATACCTATATTTAATTTTGATGGTGGCTCAAATAAAATCACCTCCAACAAAGTGAATCTACTTAAAGTAGAGAGAGTTGGTAATATGAATATCCTTAAAAAAATATTATCAAAAGTTCAAGCTCCAGAGAAGAACATATATAATTCAATAATTGTCTCTAAGTCTCTACCACAAAGTGAACACTGTTATTTTCAATTGTTCAAGTTAAATGTTACAAATTACAATTTAAAATTAAATTATGTACAATATATTTTTTAAATTATTCCTCACACTATTTAACCGTCCAATCGTAACCCAACTTGCATATATGGACCAAACCCAAATCATAGTCCATATATACTAACTCACTTAGATTAATTTGGTGGTATTACCTTGTGATCTAAAAGTGTGTTCCTCATCAAGATCTCAGATTTAATTTTTTTCGATAACAATTTGGGTGAACTAACTTAATTTCTTAAAAAGAAAATAGTCTACATATACTTGAAGAGAATATAATAGGATATAAAACTTAGGTTATATTCCCTTAAAGGTGTTTTCTATGCTGCTTTAAAATATTTATAACCACTATATTTTTTCTCAAATTCATAATTTTCTTAAATTTTATTATAATCACAAAGATATATTTTAAGTTAAATTTTTTATTTTGAGGGAAAGTTTATTCTGTTATATAAATAGATAATGCTAGCTGGTACTATTTAGGACCATTTGTTAAGGAAGTAAAAAAAATTGTGTAAAAAAAAAACGTTATTTTTCTATTTTTAAAGAATTTACTATACAACTTTAATTTAATCCTTAACAAATGTTTTTAATGTAATAACAATAGTTATCCTTATTTCAAGATTGTGAAATTTTAACGACACTCTTTAACATTTTTGAAGTATTTTAATTTTTTAAAGAATAATTTTCTGATTTAAAATGTTTAAAGTGTCTTGAAAACATACGTTAACAAGAGCTTTGAGATTAAAGACCCATTTTAATCCTTTACAATTTTTTTGGGGCCAAGAAAATTGTGATAGAGCAAGAATGATTTTCTAGTTTTTTTTTTCTCTTCAATAAATTATTGGGAGAGGGGCGTGGGGTTGGTGGGATGACGTTATCACAATAGGGGCACGCGTATATCTCGATAGGGAAACAAAAAGAAAAAGAAAGTGATGAAAAGGTTACTGTTATGTTAGCCACTTAACCAAAGTTTGTGTCTCATTCAGGAACCTGGGACTCTGGCTCTCCTGTCTTTTTGTCTAGAATTTTCATGTCATTTCTGACCCTCTTTAATTCTTTCACAGGACTATCACAAAAAAAGACTTGAAAAATGGCATGAAATTTTCTAGAAATGAAAAATAACCCTTTAGCTTTTTTTTTAGGGAAAAAAATAACCCTTTAGCTAGTTTTTTTTTTTTGTTGAAAGTAGTAGTTGTTTTCTGAAATGCATAAAAGCATAATGAATAGTTTTTTTTCTTTCCATTTTTAACTTAACAGATGAACTGGAGAAGCTAGAACATATATGCATAATAAAGAGAAGAGGATATATAAGTGTTGGTTTGAGCTTTAGCATGCAGAGATATATTAATAATTAATAATAAATACTGAGCTGATATTCACCTGGTAAATCACTGTTTTAGTGGTGAAAGACAACAATTACGAAGAAGTGGAGAAATGATTAATGATGTCGATTGTCGAGATTTAGGTGAAGGACAAAAAAAGATGATATATTGAACTATGAAGAAGAGAACAACATGATTGTTGAATGAGAGAGAGTGGTAAGAGAATTTTACTAGGAGAGGGAGCCTAGCTTGGAAAGAGTATATAAAACAAGAGTGGAAACCGTTGAAACTGTTGGGGGTGCTCCACCCTCCCTGTACGTGACGTCATTTGTAAGGCTAAGATTTATTTACTTAAAATGAAATAACATGAAATAATGATGAAAATTCACGCATATAAGTGGAGGGACCAGAGTTTGAAGTTCAATCGCAATATCCGACATAACAATTTTGATATTTTATCCGTTAAGTTAAGACTTATAAATTATAAGGCTAAATTTTCTTTTCAATTATATTTTGATAGTTTATAATGAGCATAGTCGAATGATATAAAATGGAATGAAATGAAATATTGCTTTCATTTCATGGTTTGTATCATAGTAGAAACAACAAAAATCTCATTCCATCCTTTGAAAAGTAATCAAGCAAAATACTTTTTACACTTTTACTTAATATAGAGAGTTGTACATGTCTTTTTTTTCAGGGAGAGTTATATATATTTAGTTCCTTTAAATATATCAACTTTCAATTTAGTTTTTTTTATAAAAAAAAAAACTTTTAATTTTAGTATTTCTAATTTTTTGAGTTTTGGTCCTCTAAATTTTTTGTTTTCAATTTTAGTTCATGATTTTTTTTCTTATGACATGCCATGGATAAAATAAGACTATAAATTATCATTAGTTTAATAACTTAACTATTTCATCTTAAAAAAAAGACATTGGTTTCTTGAAAATAAATTTGTAGACTTAGAATCGAAAAATATTAGCTACGTACTAATTATCATTTTTTTTTAGCAAAGGTAAACTTAAGCCATTTCATTAATAATCAAAGAGTACAAGTAGTCAGATACATCATTAAAAATATGAAGGCTAGGGTGAGATAAGGAAGCTCTAGCTATAGTGTGAGCGACCCTATTTACTTACCTCCGAACATGCCTCACAATAAAATTATTGCGGGCTGCCAATAGATCCTTACATCTAAAAATAATGTCTCGAATTTCGTTGTGGGGGACTATAACAGAATTGATCATGTCCACAACAAACTTGCAGTCGGTTTCGTTGTGGTTGCAATCTGTCAAAAAAGTCAAATAACAAGGTAATAAAATCATTTGCATTCCGTAACAAATCCCGGACAGTTGAAACAAGCTGCAGCAAGAGACATACATTGAGAATATGCCGATTTTACCGTATAAGATCCATCCACCAAATATTTCCAAACTGGGGAATCAACAAGATTTCTATCTCGGAAATTAAATTTACAAGATGACTAAGTGTTTATTTATCTCTGCATGTTATATATGTTTTGTGCCAAGATTTATCAAAGTTTCTTACTAAAGGAACAATACTACACTATTACTTTCAGCATCATCGATAAACAAAGACAACAAAGTAAGATTTCATTTGCTTATCAGTAGTCAACAATACGTTATTACTTGCAAATATGGATAAAAAGGTAATTTAATCAATATAAAAATAAATTTACAATTGTTCCATTCCTCCCAAATTGAAGGGGATGCAAAATGTGAATAAATGTGATTGAATGGATGCCATCGAATTCCTTTCTATTTCACTCTTTTAAAGACTATTAAAACAATATAACACTATCTTATTCTACTTCATTCCATCAATCAAAATATAACCTTGAGTTTGTGTTATTGGAACATTAAAATACATACTTGGAATGTGATACCGCATATGTTTATTTATCTTTATACTTGTGTCTTACTTTTGATTTTCTAAAAGTAACAAACATTGAGAATATACACATAAAAATCAAAGGGCACAATATTTGACATCAAAGTTTTAATATCAAAATATAATTTCTCAATATTCTTGAGTTACTAATACATATTATAGAAAGTATGATCACCAATTAAATTAGCATTTCATTTTGCAAATTGTTAAATATATCATCTAAATTATAAAATGTCACTTAAAATGGTCTCAGTTTGTTGAGAATAATATACCTAAATATTTTTAGAAAATTTTATATTTAGATTTGAATTTAAAATAAGATATCATTAGAATTTATTTTTCAAATTCTCTTTAGATTATTTTAAGGATTTGTTTCTTATTTTAAGGATTTATATATGTTTTCAAATTACACAACTGAGTTTTATATATAGAGATGAATAAAAGTTTAGAATGTAACGTCTCTTTATAAAACATACTCCCTCCGTCCCATTTTAATTGAGCCCTTGTCTCATTTCACATTTATTAAGAAAAAATGTATAAGTGAAAGAGAGAGGAAAATGGTTTTGAGTGCCCTTATCAACTATTGATGTATTCTTCTTTATCATAAATGTTGTACTTGCAAAAAGTACAATAGGTGATTCTAGGGTTAAGAATCGTATATTAGGGTTTTAGATTGACTATTGGATGCCTATGATGATCTCTAGAGTGATATTTATAGCCTGTTGTGGGCTTGGATTACTGTTGCTTGGGCTCCAAGCAACAGGGATACTTTGGTATTTTTAGGCGGCTTCCAGAAGCTTCTGGGGTTAAGATGGGCGATATCCTTTAGAAGGTCGCGCCTATATCCAATAACCCTTCCGAAGGACCTATGGGCCCTTTCGGAGGGCGTTTAAGTTCTTCTAGAGGGCTTCCGAGTCTTGAGGAATATTATGACGGTCCAAATGCAAAGTAAAATATATTGAATTGGGAGTGGTGAAAGTATTATTAATTAGTGTTATAATTGGAAAAAAGTAATTAATATTGTATTGAAAAGTGAAATGAGTCAATTTTTTTGGGACAATATTTTTTTATAAATGACTCAGAATTATGGAATGGAGGGAGTATCTCATATAATTTCCTAAATACAAACACAAAAACTCGATCAGTAGTATCACACACAACCTATGGTTCATAAGGACCTATGAAGATGGGAGTTTAATAAGGCTTTTTAAAGGTTGTCCCTCCTATCTTTGGTGGAGAAAATTATGATCTTTGGTAGTGAGAATATGGAGGCAACCTAGAGGCTCTAGATCCCTAGATAGTTGTAGCAGATGATGACAATGTTTCTTCACTATCAGAATATCCCGCAATGACCAAGATGAAAATTCATAAAGAGAATCAAGAAAGTAATGGCAGAGACAAATTTGTTTGTAGTTGTCTCAAAAATTGTCTTCACTAGAATTGTGGCTTTCAAAACAGGAAAAACAATTTTGGATTACCTTAAAGAAAGAATATACAGGAGACAAAAGGATGAAGCATGCAAGCGTTAATTTTTTTTTTTGGTGGTTAAAGTTTGAACTTCAAATCTTATATATATTATGCATTGTTCATATCAATTAACCTAAGCTCACGAGGACATGCAAACGTTAAATTTAATGAGGGGGTTTAGAGTTATTTTGAATAAATGATACTTTGAGATTTATGCTCTCATTCTTTCCATTAACAAGGCATTTGACGTAGTTTCTTTGGTCTAGTGCTAAAATTTGGTGAAAATGTTGCATGACCTCTATGTGATATTTTGATAATATCTTGAGGTGTAGATGTCTAAAGGGAGTATATATCTACAAATTTCATAAGGACACTTAAATCCAACTCATAATGCAAATTAAGGAGTGAAAATGGCACATTTTCGGGCGTCAGAACTGCAATCCTAAAGTGCTTGTTTCCTTTAACTGGGTGCTAATTAACTAGGCGCCCCAGCATCCGCACAGCACCCCGTATTGGACTTGTTGCTCTATAAATACATTTTTAGCAGATTAAAGGTATCTTTTGATCACTTTTCACTTGAGAAACTTGTTCCCTAGCAAAGAAGCAATAGATGAGGTTGATTCTAGGAGTTCTCTCAAGCAAGAATCGTTTATGAATCAATTAAGGTAATCCAAAATAATTTTGGATTACCTTAAAGAAAGAATATACAAGAGACAAAAGGATCTGAAGCACTAGACAACTTGTATTTCTTCTTTAATATGTATCTCTTTTTTATTTTTCATGAGTAATCACCCCCACCCCACCCCCCAGGGGATGAGTAGAATCAGAAGATAACCTTTATCATGTGATTTGATATTTGATTTTGAAGAAGCTTATTGAATGATTTTTCTTATCTCTGAGCTAAATGTATTTATTGCTTGACCGTCTTTAAACTGATTTGTAGTTTATATTATGAAACATAAGTTGAATTTATAAACACTTTAAAATAATACATTCATGTCTTTGTATTCTAGGAATATATACAAAACCTTTGAAACCAATTAATAATTCTTGTTGATACATGCTTAATTATGATCTTAAACTCGCTAAGGAATTAAATGTTATTTTAGAATTGATGACTCTTCACTAAGAAATTCTAGCAGAATAATTTAGAATATAAAAATATAACATGAAATTAATTGATTGGAAAACAGGTACATATCCAACCAAATTCCATGGATACCGTTGTGTTCACCTTTAAATATTACTCCCTTCGTTCCTTTTTAAGTGTCTTTTTAGGGTGAATTTTTCGTTCCTATTTAACTGTCTTTTTGGTATTTTAAGGGTGTGATTTGTCAATTATACCCTTTGTCAATTACTCTTATCTTTTTCAATAAAACTAATTAATGCTTATCTATTTGGAACACTAAAGTTTTTTTTTTTTAAACAAAGTTTGTTTATTGTTATCTTCAAATTTAAATAAAATTTTGCTACAAACAATGATTCGAAGAAAACTTAAAATTCTATAAATAAGATGAGTAACAATTGTTAAAACTTCAAGTGCGAAGTAAAGGAACATATTTAAAAGAAGAAAAATAAAAGCCTCCAAAAGGAAGAAAAAGTAGAAGACATGTTGGAATTGCTTTTGAGAGGTGAAGATGGAACAATAGTTGATGACTCATTTGACAAGATACAAGAACAAGAACAAGATGACAATGAAGAAAAAGAAGTTTCATCAATATAATTTTTATATTGACCGAAAATAATTAAAAAGATGTGCACAATATTTAGAAAATTGACAATTGTTTGTTATAAGAGAGAATGCGCAAAAAATAGAAATTTGTTAGAGAAAAAGATAAAAACTAACAATTGTTTGTTACGAGAGAAAAATAACATATTAAATTTATTAAAAAAATAAAGTGTGCAAAAAAATAGGAATTTATTGGTGGATTGAAATGAGGGTATAATAGGAAGAAAATGTACAAAAATACACATCGCTATTTTGATGTAAATTTTCTAAAAAAACACTTAAAAAGGAACGGAGGGAGTACCTGCAACGGTTTGATACAATTGCAGAATAAGTAGTGTTATTGGAACAACTTTTAGGACAACCTTTTTATTCTCTCTTCTCATTGGTCAATAACAATATAGAGAGAAAAAAGAAGAGAGAGAATAAGAAGATAATGTGAATATGAAAGAGAAAATTGTATAAAAATTATATAAAAATAGTTGTACAAATATCATTATTTCTCTTGCGGAATACTTGGTCACTTATAATATGTGATATGTTCATTTACAACGTGATTTGTTATTGACACCGAAGGAGTAAGTAATACTCATAAGGAAGAGGGGGTAAAATTTGACATGATTTAGAAACAATGATGTGGATATGTTTTAGTCCACGTAGGACGGCGGGTATGGTCAGCCGTGGGTCAGGAATCATGCGGCGAACCACATCATTAAATTGATAAGAGACCTCTTTGTGGATCCCTCCTTTATAAACTATGCATATATGGTGGACTTGGTGGTGACTTATGAAGTGAAGAACCATCTCTTCTCTCTATAATAATTCGATCTTTTACCATCAAAAAGTGTTTATAAACAATATAATTTCCCTAAGAAAAACAATATAATTAATAATGATATTTTAATAATACTATATAAAATAATAATGTTAAAAAAGTCAACAAATAAAGTTGCTAGCTATATCCAAAAAAAATTGCTATTTAAACTATGTTTTACATTTTCTATGAAATAATAGTTGAATTTTCATGTACTCGTGATGTAAAAATTTTTACAATGTCCTAACATCACAATAATTACATTTGTAAACCAAACGATTAAGCTTAATATGTTAATGAGATTGATCAAAAGACGAATCGTTCAAGAGAACATAGTTTAATTTCTTTGTAGAATAATTTTTGGTTAGACTATGTTTAACTCACGACTGAATTTCAGATTAACATGACCCGTCCCTTGGAACTCGAGGGCTAAAACAAAAAAATAAAATAGTTTTTTTTTTTTGAGGGAAAAAATAAAATAGTTATTAGTGTTGTTTTAGTATTGACTATGATAAAAATTAAATCTTTCTATTGATTATGATTGATTATTAGTGTATGTAAACATTATTAACATTGATATTGTATGTAAATTAAATAAAATGCAAAATCATAAACTATGTTTACAAATGTTGGGCTTTTTCTTGTATTGTTGTTGTTTACCTTCAAACACTTTAACATCGAAGACAATTTTTTTGTGAGATTTAATATAATGGAATATTTTAAAGTTTGCGTCGAGTCAAACTCAACTTAACAAAACCGATTTGCAAAGTGAAGATTGTATGCACTTATAAACTTATCTATGAAGCGTGTCTTGTCTAATATGGGACTCTTAACATATACACCCTTATCAGACTGTAAGGAGCACCTATATAGAGCCATTACTTGATCGTAAGCAGCACAACAAATTTTTGATACGCTTTGATACCGTCTTAGGTTTTATATTGAGTCTAACTTATTCTTACAAAATTAACTTTATGAGATATGAATTGTTGAAACTTATAAACCTATCTTCATGTCATATCTCGTCAAACATGAGACTCTTAACATTGTACTTTTCCTTTGATGCCAGGCCTTTTTATAGATAGGTTTTAAGGAGAAATGAGATAAAAACTCTTTGACGTCTAAGTGATTCATGTTGTGATCAGCTAATCATCATCATAAAAGTGATCAACTGCCAAGAGGTAACACTTGGGCGTGTTGGCTCTACAATGTTCTCCCCTGTGCCCTCTTAATTAGTATGTTCCACTATGGATTGGGTCTGAGAAAATGGAGGACAAAAACACAGCGGAACTGCAAAAGAAGATCCTTGTTTTGCTTGATGGGTCCTATATGGATTTACTTATACCCTTTTAGTTTTATGTTGTTGGTTATGAAATTTCAACTATATTAATTCAAATTGATATATGTAGCTAGCTTTACATGAAAAGTAAGAAGAAAAAAACATAAAAATTAGGGTTCACCAAAGCCTTCAACTTCACTCTCCACTGTTTTGTATAGAGTGTGAATCACAATGCCTACACTTTTTCAAGGGGGGCATATTATGATTGCATTGCACCCCTTATTATAATTATAATTGTTGTTGCTAATTCTTACATTTCACTGTAAGAAACTAGACTCCAAAATTTTACTCAAATATACTATGATTAAAATCGATTTTCAGACCCCTTACACTCTTGATGGGATTCCTTTGTGCCCCTATTCTACAAATTATTTATGGGTGTGAAATTATAAGCATTGATCAACCTGTGATTTTTCGTTCAATGAGGTAATAATTGATCATTATGTTTATCAAGAGTGGATATCCCTGTTCACACTGTTTCTACTTACTAGCCATTCTTAATTCCCTTCTGGATATATTTTGAATGATTATGGAATGAGTTAGTATTAAGGGTTGAACTTTTGTAATAGCGTTTACCAACTGAGAAAAATAAAAGGTGTAATACGTGTTTTAATGTGATAGGAAGTTGCCTTCAATATGATTTCTAAGAGATTGAGAGTGTTGGGTTGTTAGTGTTACACTTGAGCAGGGCCGTATCTAAGGTAAAGCGAAGAGGGCGACCGTCCTAGACCCCAAAAAATAAGTATAATATTTGGACCCTAATTTTTTTTAGGGGTCTATTAGGTTCTAAATATTTTTTTTAGTTCTTTGTATATATCAAGTTTGATGTTTATATATATTTATTAGTTAGGACCCAAATTGTAGGTTCGTCTTAGGCCACCAATATCTCAGAAACGGCCCTTGAGTTGCTAATGTAAGAATTTAGTCATGTAATCTCGAAATACACGAGTCAAAATCCTATTAGATACAATTGTAAAATGATAATTAATTAGTGTCACATTAATTTACTAAAAAATCCACTTTTTCAATTTGCAAAAAAATCCTATTAGATACAATATTCATTCTTGGATATTGTATTGCAAAAAATTCAAGTTAATTTCACTTAGACTAAAAATAAGGCTTGAATTGTCACCAAAAATAATAAAACTTAAAATAGGTTTATTAATAATGACATTTCTATTTTACAAGTCAATTTTGTCATGATGAATTATGTTCAATATAAAAAATTAATGTGATATTAGAATATGTCACTCTACACCATTCAATATATCATTTGTTGTGGATTCTACCATAAACTATTTAAAACCAAAATTAATAAATAAAAAGTTGAAACTGCAACAAATACACTCACAATTGAAAAATACAAAGTACGTGTTCAAAAACATGTCACATTGCTGGTTCATAAGAAAATTATAAATTCCTTAAATAACATATTAGAAAACTCTGCAATTCATCATATGCATAAATGAAACCAACTGAAAAACAATATGAGCACAAAGAGAAAAAGACAGCCCTATTTTTTTAGGGAGAAAAACTTCATCTTCTCTTTAAGTTCCCTTTCTCCTTTACTTATTGAGGAGGGGTGGTGGTTTTATGTCGTTTTTTTTTTACTATAATATACCCTTTGCATTATTTTTTTCCTTTCTTTTAATCTAAATAAGTGGTTTCACATATATCAAATTTATCTTATGTTTATTCGTAATATCGTCGTATGAGTGACGTTGTGTTGTTCGTCGTCTTATTCATTGTTGTTTGATTTTGAATTTTGTTGCGGTGTTCGTTTGGTTCCTAATAAGAAAAACACACACTTTTGATAAATAAGATTGTAAAAAAAAAAAAAAGAGTTTTTTTTAAGGAAAAAAGTATTTTCTAACATTTACAATTATAATCTTATTTATTAAAAGTGTAGGCGAAATAAAATTTACTTTTTCAGAATTTTTACTATTCATTATAGAGAAAATTAATTATTTTGCACGATAAAATGTAAAAAAATTAGTATGATTTTTATTAGTTAGGAAATTATGTTCTTCTTATGAAATGATATTTTTTAAAATATAAAAGTCGACAAATAACTTTTATTTCATAAAAATGATCGTTAATTTATAAATTTAGAAAACAAGAGTACCAATACACCTCAATTTATGAGTGTACCATAAAAATTCCTGAAATTTATTCACGAATTCAACATGTAATGACGTTAATCTTTATTTCGGGGCTCATATTGATCCCTTATTTTTTTTAAAAACAAAGGTTGCGTATAAATCTTTTAATATATTTAATTGGTACCACATTACTCCCTTTCATCTATCAAAGGCTAATGATGTTAATTGCAATATATGTGGCATGTAAGTCAACATCTCCTTCTTTCTACTTTACCAATTCCCATATAAATGAAAGTTATGGTTCATTGGAACCCATTTTTCCTCAAATTTATCACCCCAAACTAGAGATTGCAACCAATTTCCTTCCTCATCTGAGCTAACAGGTCAAATTCACAAGGTTCCTCATAAGTTTCCTTTTTGAAACCGTTGAACAATGGTGCAGAGAGTGGATACAACACAAATTCACATGGATCTCGTACTTCAGAACAATGAATTCACATGGAAAGGAATAACATAGTACCAGTTAATCAAATCGAAGGACCTATATGCATCACTATTTCTTCTAATAAGGGATCAATATGAAAGCTAAAATAAAGATAAGAGACCAAAAATGTGCTTAAGCCAAAAAAAGAATGAGAGAGTGAAGTAAGGTATCGCGATCAATCGATAAAAGACATTGACGCTATATTATAAAGTTGAACAATATTCTATCTCCTACATTTTTTATAGAGGATTTAACAAATCTTTGTATGATTTGAGACTTACTTTTTCCACCCCATGGTTTTCAAGACATTGGGAAGGAAAAACACTATATTTTTATTCATTTACTCGAATGCGAGAAAAAATAGATTTAGGCTTATATAATTCGAACTGATCAAATTAACGATCGTCTCGACCATTGAGACACAAGAAGGGCGGGGAATGTTGAGTATTGATGTCTGATGATGGTGCATCGTATGATATTTTTGGCTATGTTTTTAGCACTTTTCTTTACATTTGAAGATAGATAAGATAATAATTAGAGGAGTTGTCAATGGTTTGAGTAACATATTGTATTGTTTTTACTTGAGTCGTTGCAATTCACTTTTATCTTAAATCATGCAACTCCATAAATGTTTTGAGTGTTTTGTAGTGAGAAATCGTGTAAATTGACAAATCGAGACATCACATGAAGGATAAAGGATATGAAGATTGAAGTTCAATGGTTTTTATAAGGTTCTTAAAGACAATAAAAAGTGAAGAAAATTCATTTCAAGTTTCAAGGCATTGCAAGACAGAAAAACGGGCGAAAAAGGGTCAAAAACTGTTGAATTCATGTAGGAGGGTAGCCTCAAGTGCCCCTGTCCATAAAGCCATGCGCCCCTGCGCCCAGAGGCGGCCAGAAACGACAATTTGCTTGTTTTTCCAAGCTGGATCGGTGTAAAAAATTCAGTTTTCTTCTCTTGAACCATAAGTAATCATAGGCTATAAATTGAGACCCTTGCACACATTATTATTTATTCAGAAAGCTAGCGGTTCAATGCAAAGGTCAAACATTAGAGTTCAAAGGCAAGATTTCATCCTCCTCTTGTTCTTTCTAGAGCATGTTTTTCTATTGATTTGTTATGATGTCTGTTGTTGTGAGCAACTAAACCTCTTGATTAGGGTTTTAAGATGAACCTCTTCTTATTTGTTGGATTCAATTAATAAAGTTTATATTCGATTATGTTTTTCTTGTGTTCGAGTTAATTCGTTCTTGTCTATGCTTAATGCTTTTTTAATTGAGAATCCGTATCAGTAATCTTGAAAATTGATATATAGAGAATTAGTAGGATTGACAACCCGACTTTATTACTTTGTTCATGGCAGTTCCAATCGCTTAAATCTTCATCATAATTAATGAAATTAAGTGTAAAACTTCGTAATTTCTAAATCTTCCTTCTGGTAACGTCGTAATTATAATTAGGTCTTGAGTAGACACCACATAATTTATTGTTTTCTAAGTTAATTCTAAGAAAGATGAAAGGGGATTCAAAGATTCTCTAATCGCTGTTAATCATCTGAATCACAAACCTAATCTTTTATTGGGGAGAGCAATTAAACCCTGCAAATCTATTCAAATCTCTTTTAACTTCACTCTTAAGAATAAGTTTTGATAATTGCTGAGTTGAACAACAATCTATTTGGAGAACGATAAACTTACTACTTTATTACTTGTTACAATTTGGTGCACTTGCCAATTTTGTCCATCAATGTCCATTAAATGAATGAGATGGGCGTGTTCGGTTCACCTAGATGAAGCTCCGGAACAACGACAACATGAGAACCATATTCTCTATATTTGTTCAGTATAGTTCAAAGGGACCGATTGAGTTAGACGCTTCTTTTGTCATATATATTTTTCATGATATTTTTGAAATGTCTGATATTTTTTGTCTCTAGATCAACAAAGAAATCATGGCTTGCATTGATTGACCATATGATGATTTTATTTGGTTGATCTATGATCTTGTTTGTGTTTAATTTTCTCGTTTTACGTTGTTTTATTTTGTTTGTTAAATTTTGTTGTTGACATTGTTATGTTTAGTTTATGTTGTTGTTGTTGTTGTCGTTGTAGAATTGATTTAATGAAATAAAATATAGGTAGGTTTTAGAGTTCATATTATATAATATTAAACAACCTAAAATTTGGACAGTGGCTTAATCAGTAGTCTTTGAAAGTTCAGATGACTTTGGATGGTCAAATGACATAGTTTACATATTCTATTGAGTTGGATTGAATTTAAATATTGTTTTATTCTCAACTTTGTCTATAAATACCCTTCCTTTCTTCTATATTCTTCATTCTAAGAAGAAAAAAAAAGATTTATAACTAATATAAAGGAAGATATATATGTAATTTTGCTTAAATCATTAATATTTAAGCACAATATGTGCAAAGAAATTTTATTTTTTTGGTCAAACAAAAAGTGCAAAGGGAAGATAGCGACGACATCAAACTTACAAATCAACAATTGAACACATGGAAAAACTCAAAATGTTCAATGGAGACAAAAGCAACAATGCACACCACAAAAAATGATACTCCATCCATCACGAATTAGTTGAGTCATTTTTTCTTTTCACACATATTAAGACAAATGTATAAATGAAGGAGAGATAAAAATGATTTTAAGTGTTCTTGTTAAGTATTGATGCATTCTTCACTATCATAAATGCAAAGTGGAATATAATGAATTGGAAGTTGTGAAAGTAATATTAATTAGAGTTATAAAGGGAAAAAAGTAATTAATATTGTATTGAAAAGTGAAATAACTCATTTATTTTAGGATACTTTTTTTTTTTTACAAATGACTTAGTTATTGTGAGACGGAGTGAGTAACGAAATTTAAGAGATTTTGTTTTATACCACCACAAAAAATAAATATTTATTGTATCTATCAAATTAGACACAAATGATTTCTTTCGACAAAAGAGCCTATTATTATTTCCTCCGTTCTTAAATATAAACAAATTTTACTTTTTAGGTTCATTCAATTAATTATGTATGTGGTCTATAATATGAACTATATATCATTTAATTAAATGAACCTAAAAAGTTAAATTTGCTTATATTTTAGAATGGAGGGAGTACGATTCTTTTAAAATTAGTCAAATGTTGCCGTCCAAAATAAAAATATGATACAAAATTAATGGCCATGAGTTTGCTTTATATGATAAAGAACTCGAAATGCTTAACCACTTAATAATTACCCTCCAAACACTACCAAAAACTAATACTTTGTAATGCTTAACCTAACCACATAATAATCACCCTCCAAATACTACCAAAAATTAATACTTCGTACGTTCCAATCTTCGATAGTTTAAAATTTTTTGAATAAATAAAATTAAAAAGTTGTTTAATAAATGGATATTTGTATCAAATTGATTTTATTTTTATCATGATATGGCAATACACAAAACTGATGTGCGGTTTTTGTGGAGATGCTACGATGGTCAGCAGAGAGCCAGAGACATTTGTTGCAGCATTGGTATTATATAATCCAAAACAACACAGTTAGGCTTCAGGTTATATATATAATTGAAATGGGGACAATTTAGAAAATTTTCAGGGTGTACGAGAAGTTATTAGGATGGAAAAAAATTCTTCAACAAAAATCGGCACTTGTGAGTTGTGACACAAGTATGCAACTTACTCGGGTAAGGCTACGGTGGGAGACCTCTTTAGGTCTCCTACCGTAGGAGACTTTAATTTTTTTTTATTTTTTTTGCAAAATAAATAGAAGTGAGCCGTTGGATTATGAACCTCTATGATAGTTAGCATAAACCAACAAACACCTAATATATTTTTATTTTCTTCCTTTTTCCCCCTCCTCTCCTCTCATTCTTGGTACGGAGCCTTCTTCCTCACAAACAACTGAGATTTGCAGCAACCTTTAACCCAATTCTACAGCAACAAATCATAATATGGACAAGAATTTTGGACAGTTGATTATTTTGATTGAATTAAAAATAATAAAAATAAAACATGATTCAAGCTCATCACTGCATTTTTGGGTGAGCATTTAAAGATTAAATTCAACATCATAAAATAATGATTTTTCCAGAATTTAATTTCGGATTTAAAGTGAGAATTAATAATATTAGTACATTTTAATCAAAATAATCCCCATAAAATTAAGCCCAGAAGCTTCAAACACAATCGTCAATGGCTACCACTCATAGAGATTTATATTTTCAATATGTACACAGTCATCTACTTTATATCTTTCTTCCCCAAACCACTTCTTCTTCCTTTTTCACTTCCACTCAAACTCTTCAATGGGGGGTTTTTCCCTCACGGCTTTCTCTCTTCGTTTGTTTTCAATGCATGTGAGCTCTCTGAAAATTATGGGTGCCAAAGAACTACTTTCAGTAAGGAAGATGGTTTGAAGGATGGTGAGTGTACGGTGATGTGAGAAACCTAGAGTAACCTGGTGAATGAGGGTAGTTTGGGAACCAAAAAATTTCATAGGAAGGATATCGTACTACCAATTGTATAATGAACAATTGAGTTTAATTTTTATTTTCCAATTTTGCATAAAAAATTTAAGGATTAATTATGTTTAAGGTCTCTATAAATAAGCGAGCTTTCAACATTGGTCCCTATTTAAATTTTATTAAATTTTTCATCCCCAACGTTTTTTTCGGTTTGTAAGTTTGATCCTTGCCGTCAAACTGTGTTGACTAGGCGAACAGAATGTTGACTCAGACATGCCACATGGACATTTCAAGTGACATGGTTGCCATGTGGTAAATGACATCATATGTTTTAGGTCCCTATAAAATTGAGACATTTTAAGTTTAGTCCTTACTTAATTATAATAGTGTTTTTAGTCCATATAAAACAATTATGCACTCAGTTTTAGTCTCTGCTAAATCTAAATTTGTTTAATTATGCTTAAACTTTTAAGATTTTGAACAATTTTTTGCACAAGTATTAAGAACATCACGAAAAGTTTATCTGCAAAAAATTATCTCAAAATTTTATTCCTGCGTCTAGATTTTTTTTACTTTTATTTTGAACTTTTGTCTTTTAAAAAAAATTATATTTAAATTATTTCATGTTAAAAAATTATAAATTTTAGTAAACGAACCTTTAGTAATGTTCTAAACTTGTATAAAAAAATCATTGAAAAATTTAAGAGTTTTTTAGAAGAGCGTCGTCGGCATGAACGAGGTGGTGAAAAATCCAAACTCTCTCCTACTCTATTCACCACCTCGTTCACGCTGGCGACGCTCTTCTAAACTTCGCTTGCAAATTCATCTAAGACATCAATTTCAACAACTTAATCACACGTCAACTTCAACATACAAAAACTCAACAATATTCACCATTGAAAAATCCAGCAACAACCTTTTCGAGAGAGAAATGGAACCAGTCGATTTTCAAGGTTCGAATCGGAAAACTAAGAGTGGGAGCGAAGAAGATTGAAGAGAGCGAAGTAGTAACAAAGAGAAACAGTAACACATATCTGGGTTTTTTCCCCGGCAAATTCAGGGAATGACCAGAAATATTTGTAGGGTGAAATATTTTATGGATCTGGAAGAATAAAAAAGAATGAAGGAGAGTGATAGGCTTTGACAAAAATTATGGGAAAATTTGTAACTATCCTTAAACTCTTAAATTTTTCAATGATTTTTTTTTATACAAGTTTAGAACATTACAAACGGCTCATTTAATAAATTTAGAATTTTTTAATATGAAATAAATTAAATATGGATTTTTTTAGTAGACAAAAGTTCAAAATAAAAGTAACAAAATTCTGGACGCATAAATAAAATTTTGAGATAATTTTTTGTAGATGAACTTTTCGTAATGTTCTTAACACTTGTGCAAAAAATTGTTCAAAATCTTAAAAGTTTAAGCATAATTAAACAAATTTAAATTTACTAAGGACTAAAATTGAGTGCATAATTTTTTTATATGGACTAAAAACACTATTATAATTAAATAAGGACTAAACTTAAAAGGTCCCAATTTTATAGGGTCAAAAAACATATGATGTCATTTACCACATGGCAGCCATGTCACTTGAAATGTCAATGTGACATGTCTGAGTCAGCTAACTGTTGGCCTAGTCAGCACAATTTGACGGCAATGACCAAACTTGTAAACGAAAAAAAACGTTGAGGATGAAAAATTTAATAAAATTTAAATAGGGATCAATATTGGAAGCTCGTTTATTTATAAGAACTTTAAACATAATTAACCCAAAATTTAAATCATCACGTTCTGGAGTTTTTTCCCAACAATTCTTCACAATTATTCTCATGTGATTATCCAATATCCATCAACGAGAAAGAGCAAGAGGGATCAGTGGCGTGGGAGAGAACTAATAGTTGAAAGTAATTAGGTGTTGGATGTGTATAATAAGCATCTTGATCCAAGGGTTGATTAACCTTCATCCTATGGTTTATATTCATTTAAAAACAAAACAAAAAAAAACACTAAGTCTCCTATGGTAGGTGACCTATTAAGGTTGTCCACCAGAAACGGAGCCACACGGAGCCACTTACTTGAGGGATAGTAAGTTATAATCATCTTACTTGTGAGTTATAATCCTATAAAAAATCTATAATATTTTAAAAAGGTAAATTTATTATTTAGATTTAATATGGTAAGTTTTAAATTTTTTCAAAAGTCAACACATTCAACCAAACCAAACCATCTTGTGTTTATCAATTTAAATTGTTTCAAATTTCGTGGGAATTTTTTGCAAAAATCAAACTAAACTAAATGGATAGTTTTTTTTATTATTATTTATTTGCGGGGACTTGGTCTCAAACTCAAATCTCTAAAGTAGAAGAGTTGATTTTCAATGAAGTAGCTTCTATGAAGACCAACTAATAATAATGACCATAAGAGTATATCTTATATTCCTTCAAAAAAACAAAAAAAAAGTATATCTTATATACTTTAGTCCAAACATTTTTTTGTTGTTTGAAGAACTTAGTCCAAACATTTAGTATTTTGAATTTGTGAAGTATCTATGATGTGTTTTATTTTTTGAGGAGAAATTATCTATGACGATGATAATAACTTTTTCACCAACATGATGATGATAATAATTTTTTTTTTGAAGGAATGATGATAATAATAATTAAGTACCAGTTTCAAAAAATAAATAAATAATTAAGTACCAAAAAATAATAAAAGTAATAATATTACTTGACATATTTCAAATGATTTTTTTTTATTATTTGTAACAAACATTCCAAAAAATAAAATAATAATAATGCTTTCTCTTTTTAAAAAAAATTGATTTAATTATTTTACAATAAGGATGTGAGTGATATAAAAAAATAAAAGACAGAAAAAAGAAGAGGAAGAAATCCATCCCGATCACAGATCAGAAATCAAACAGATCGATCCACAAAAATGGCTCCATTCAGCGGCGACGAAACTGCTCCTTTCTTCGGCTTCCTCGGTGCCGCAGCGGCACTCGTTTTCTCATGTAAGCATCATCATCAATCATAACAAATTGAATAATAATAACAATAACGATCTCTGAAACGATGTCGTTTTGTGGCAGGTATGGGAGCGGCATACGGAACAGCGAAGAGTGGTGTAGGAGTAGCATCGATGGGAGTGATGAGACCTGAACTTGTTATGAAATCTATTGTTCCTGTTGTTATGGCTGGTGTTTTGGGTATTTATGGTTTGATTATTGCTGTTATTATTAGTACTGGGATTAATCCTAAGGCTAAATCTTATTATCTCTTTGATGGTTACGCTCATCTTTCTTCTGGTCTTGCTTGTGGTCTTGCTGGTCTTTCTGCTGGTATGGCTATTGGAATCGTCGGTGATGCCGGTGTTAGGTATTTCACTTCAATCTTACTCTCATGTTGAATAATAATTACAATTAATCATATTTGTAACTTTATGATTAGATATCATTTAACTAATGATTGTGAATCGTGATTGATTGACTGTAAATGCATATGTATTAACCAAGTATGATAACTTTATGATTAAATAAAATCTTGTATCATAATTGCTTAAGCAAGTGTTTGGATACATGGTTGAGCAATTTATAAATTTGTTGAAGAATCAACTAGTTAGTACCTTTATCTGTTGATAATAATGGTTACCAAGTTGGCTGGGAGTGTGGAAGAAATCTTATTGGTTTACTGATATGGATTGAATGCACACACTTTTTGTTGTGATAACATCTATTGTTTGATGTTTAATCAACTAAATAGTACAGAGCTGCAATCATATTTGATTATTCAATTGATGGTTTCATTTGATCCTTGGGCATAAATATAATCAGTTTGAGAATAAAATTAGGTTAGTTTCAGGTGACACATCATGTGGCATTTTTGGTTCCATCTAGTTGATTCAGAACTTAATACTGACTGGATAAATGGAATTTAATTTTAAGCTTCATTTCAATGAATTGAATTTGACTTGCTGATAACTGTCTTTTGCAGAGCAAATGCTCAACAGCCAAAGCTTTTTGTTGGAATGATTCTCATCCTCATTTTCGCCGAGGCGTTGGCGTTGTACGGACTTATTGTTGGCATCATCCTCTCTTCCCGCGCTGGCCAATCCAGGGCTGAGTAAAGTCATATTTCATGTTGGTCGTGGTTTACAGAGCCACAGATTGTGAATGTCACTGTGGAGCTGGCTTTGCTAATGTTCGTACACTGGTTGCTGTTTTTCATTATTCATGTTATTCTATTTATTTATGCACTCTTTATAAAGTTGAGGTTATCTAGGACCAATAATAAAGCTTTTCTCTGCGCGTCATTAGTTTTGAATTATATATGCTCAATTAATAGATCAGAGATCTATATACTTAGACAGATGTTTGTTTTGATTCCAATAACTTATTAAGTATGGTTTTGTACTTGCCAAAATGTATCTCCCAAACAACCCAGACTTTTCATTAATATTATTTTATTCAATATGATCTCTCTGCATGTCTTTAAATCTGTTTTTATGAAGATGATAGCATCTTGCTCTGGTTTGGGCAGGATACAGAGTAAAGTAAGTAGGAATACTGTGATATAATTGACTGCATGTGTTGCAGTTGTAATAGTAAATGTTAAATTGGCTTGTAGATAGCATTGAAGCTGTCAACACAAGGCTATACACTACTAAAAAAACAAAAATTAGTGAGGGAAAACGTGAAATCCCTCTCTAATTCCGTCACTAAATTTTGCGACCATAGAATTTGTGAGGAATTTCATTTTTTCCGTCACTAATTTCCCTCGTTAATTTTGCTTTTTCTAGTAGTGATACATGTTTGGATTGACAGCTAATTTTGCAAAGCTGCAGTTTTGTTGAAGCTCTAAAGTGTTTGCTCTAATCACGTTGTCGTTAGTATATCGTGACTTTGCCTAATTTATCGTCTACGTCTTTTGCTTTTTATTTGCGTTGACTCAGTTGAGGTTTTTAACATTTTTGATAGGTTGTTTGGATAATCATCCTAACAGGAGTTTGATCGTAAAATGATAGTGTCTTTTGATTATATATTTTTTTCTTTTTGAAAACAAAACAAATTCCTTTGATTTTGATATGAAACCAACACTACAATGTGGTACCGGGTGATAAATGTAGTGGCTGGGTATATATGGATCCACCTGTTCATAAAGTTTTTTGGTAGTCAAGTTCTACCTTATCAAACAATACAATTTAAATAGGTTTATTTTTCTTCACTCGTAGGGTAAAAGTAATAAAGAGGTTCCCTCCCCTGTTAAAAATTTGTTACAAGTTGTATCATACAACAAGTTTCACAATTTTATTATTTCAAACACACGATATACAACATAGTTTTTGATAGTTTTGAATACATAAATTAACAACAATGCTCTGCACCTTTTACTTGTTTTGAAGAACAAACACTTTTCTGATCTTACAGACCAAAAAAGGAAGTTGAAGTTATTCACCACCATATTTCAACATTAATATGGATAACTTAAAATGCAAAGTTCATCATATCCTTGCTCAAGCTTCGCATCATAACATTTTCCATGAATCCACACTTGTTAGAAACAGTCTTCTTAAAGCTCTGGCCTCGTGCCTTGAAAGAGCCGGAAGCAGAAGAGATGGGAACTATTGGGATATTCTCACAGTTGCAAAGCTCTATCATGTATCCATCAGGGTCATGGAAGAACACCTGCTCCACCTTGATTCCTTCATCCTCTACCAAAGCCGTAACATACTTCATCCCCATATCTTCCAACCTCATTTTCACTAGCCCAACATCTGTACACTGCACAAAGCCAAATTGAAACACTTTTAGTAAATATTTTTTACTAGATTTAAAACTAGACTAGAAATTTAGAATGCACAGGTTAATTACTTGGAATGAAATATGGTTGTCCTTGGGATTAATGGGTCGTGATTCACTCATAGGGGTATCAAATTCATCATAATTTGGATTCTCAAGCAGGTGTATTCCAAAACCATAATTATACAACCTACAAAACAAAACAAAAAATTGTAACACATTAAATATTTGTTCAAACAAAGTAATCGACATAAAGTTTCATAAAGAAAATGGTAATGAATCAAAGTATATCGGAACTAACCATGCTCCATTGAATTTGAAAGAGGAGGGGCGTTTGATGAGACCAAAACCCAAGATTTCTTCATAGAACCTCATAGAATCCAACACTGATCTGCACAATATGGAAACATGATTCAGTGAGAGAAGGGGTAGTGGTGCTTCATAGCTGCCAATTTCCTGAATCCCCATTTTCCAATATTCTCCCTTAGGACACTTCACTCAGCTAAACTTTTTTTTTTTTACGTGTTAGCTTGGAAGTGAATTTCATTTGCTAGGTTGTTTCCTATTTATATAAGAAATTTCATGAGGAAATACTATTTTCTTGTCCTTGTGAGTAGGAGTTTTCCTGGAAGGTTCTTTAATTAGAATTTTCATGAAAGGAAGCATAGTTGCTGGTGCAGTTCATATGGGATAAAAAAAAAACAACCATGTGTGGAATAAAGTAAAATAAATCACCAATTTCGTTTTTAAAGTATCATTATCTCTCAAATTCAATTCTTAAAAGTATAATAAATATAATGAATATCCCTTTTAATATAAGAAAATATATGAAATTCATCAATTTAGTCTCTCTAAAGTATATGAAATTCATCAATTTAGTCTTTTTTTTTGTTGGCTAAATTTCAAGTAGGGATTATGAGGTTCAAACTGCAACCTTTACATATTGCAATACATTGTTCATACCAATTAAGTTATGTTAAAAGATACAATTTCTATCCTCTTAATAGCAGAGATAAATTGATGGGTTTTATAAATCTAATGACTAAACTAAGGATTTATTGAATGAAATACTTAGGAAACAACAATAACAACAACAATGATAATAATGTAAAATTGAGTAGTTCAATTGATTTGATCTAGATGTTAAATGAGTTTTAGGATCCAACTTTAAACTCTGATGAATGAAAAAATATTAATCTAACTCCTTATTACTACTAACATTGGCTGTTTCAAAAAACAAAATTAATATATTTGTCTTTAAAATTTATCTATGAGTCAATTTCTAAATTATAAAAGCATAACTATTTCCTTTAAAGAGAGAGAGAGCATAACAATTTGTAGTTGCTGAAAATTTTTGTTGTACATAATACATCCAATCACTTGTAAGATTTTCTTGAGTTTTTCAGTTAAGGATTTTAGACTATTGGTTTAACTAAGTTTGCGAAAATAAAAAACACTGTGCCTAGAGGACTAAATAACAAAAAAAAAAAAAATAAGACTCATTCTTTTACCATCCTATTGATTTTTTGTGCGCCCTATTTTGTTCAAATTATATAATCCGAACCACATAAACATTGCATAAAAATAATTAAATTTCAAATTTTAGAATCCGAACAGGACGCACGAAAAACTTAAAGGATGAGAAAAGTAATGACAGAAAAAGAATAGGTTCCTAAAGCCCTAATTTTACCTACTAAATTATTGAACCGACTCTAATACCCATATTGGAGGTGTATTTATCTGTTAAATAGTTAAATATTTGAACAGTTTTGAACACAAAACCTCGTTATTAAACGAGGAATATAAAATAGTTTTAAAATTGCTCTTTTGGCCCCTTTCATTGCTCATTGACTTCCTGAAATTTCGCTTTTGCTTCTAAATAAAGCAATTTAGAGGAGTTACGAACCGATTGGTCTGTGAGATAACTCCTAAATGTATTTAGGAGATAACTTATGAACTATATTCGAGATAACTCTACTGACACTGGAAGTTTGAACGAATTTAAATTATATTGTCAATTTGCATGATATTTATCAATTTGTGTACTGTTTGTCAATTTGAAGTATTGTTGTTGTTGAATTATGTAATGTTATATCTTTAAATAAAAATTGAAGTGTAATGTCAACTTGAAGTGTTGTTGTTCACAATGCTATTCAGAGACCCATCTAGAGCTACGTTCCGAACACATAATTTTTGAATGCTTTTATTTAGGAGCAAACACATAATTTTGGCGGGCCTATGAAACGGCAGGGGGGAGAAGAGCAATTTACTTATGGGTTTATTTTAACTCCCGCCAATTACTTATTTATTGGTGATAAGTTGATCAATGACAAAAGACTTTTTATTTTATCAATATAAAAGGTTTATGATTCAGAGAAAAATATCGCATTCTAAGTTGTAATAGGTTCCTCCAATCAAAAGTAGTAGGTACAAATTTTTTGTATCTTACAACCTATGATTATTTTTCTTTTTTTAACTCACTACCTATGTTGTTGGATACCGACTTATTCAACTATGATTATAGATAAAAATATAGATAATTATATCCAAATAGTCATAGATAGCGCTAACAAGGGGTGTGGTTTTACCCATTTCAGATTATATAATCTGAAATATATCGGTACCATAACAGAAGACTGAAGTAAAGAATTACTAAAAAATAGTTATAAAACAGAAATCACGACATATCTCAGAGCTCAAATGACGTTGTCTTCCTTATCATACATCATATAAGAAAATTCAATAAAGTATGTGAACTTAATAGAAGTGAAATTGCCCATAAACCACTAACTCATAAAATAACCTCTCAATCTAAACGAAAACCCACATTTCACGGATGTTGAGATTTTACGTTTCAACAAAACGTTGTTATCTTTACAGGAACCTCCTCTTTTATATCCCAACAAAAGAATTTGTTTTATTCCATTCTCCCTATAATATGACTTTTTAATAACAACGGTAAATCATAACTTCTTTGTTTCACCTTGAACCCAATTTTCTTTTGGTCGTGAAATGTATGTGATAATCAATATAAGACACAATTAGAGGTGCAACCTCAGATTTGGCATTGCTAAGAGGATCTGCAACTAGGGATGGAACTTCGACTTTCACATTGTCAGAAGAATTTATAACCGGAGGTGCAATGTCTAGTTTCGCAGTAATTGGAGGATCCATAATTAGAGGTGTAATTTTAGGTGTCAATCAGCGGGGGGATCAATACGAGCATCCATATCTACAAGAGTGCAAGCAATTTGAGAAAACTAATATGTTTCTGTAAAAACTATGTTCAGATTCTATATTTCAAACTATGAATTTGAAAATTTTGAATTATATAATTCGAACAGCGTCAGGATATGCATATTAACGTGAATGAAACAAAAACACATATGAATCAAACATGGAAGATTTTATAGTCACGTTATATTTGCATTCGGACAAAAACAATTTGTATGTTGTCCATTGATAATTGAATTGTGCTTAGAAATCAAAATTTCGTTGAAAATGTGGTCCTTATGGAGGGGTTTAGAGAGAAAGCGGGTGTATGTTTATGAGAAACATGTTCATACACATATATTATAATATTTTGGATTCTATAATATGAAACTTAAAAATATTGGGAATATGAAGTTGGTTGAAGTCGGTCAAATAGAAGTGGTCATGGCAAAAAAAAAAACTTGTTAAGTTGCTTGCGAAGTGCTATCCATGAAATAATAATAAACATGTCCTACATGACAATCTTTCCATGAAATTGTCAAAAAAAGTTAATACATGCTTGATACAATTAATAAAAAATGTATTACATTGATACCTCTTATAAAACTATAAGTGAACCAGTTACAATGATTTTTTGCTCATTAATTTTATAAATAAAAATGGCTTGCTCAACGTCAGATTATTCAATAAGAATCGTTCCATAAAAAATTTGGCCAGTTAAACCAAAATATTAATTAATAAAATAAACATTTTTATCTTTCTTATCACAAGAAAAGACTATGCTGTGGAAAACCAAGTTTTACCCTTGCTTGAAAATCTGCCACGTCTCATACTTAAGGGTAAAATGAGTCTAAATAATGTTGTTTGTAACTAAATTACATCATCTAACAATAATGATGCCATGTAAGTACTGGTTTCCAATTAATTTGTTTGTTTTGTCTTACCTAAGTTCATTGTCATCCCAATCTAACTACATTGTTCGGTTGACAACTAACTGAAAGTACCATTTATGTGTGTTACTGACTTATGATAAAAATGTGTTCTTTTTTTACAAAATCTTTATGTTGGGATGACAATGAACTTTACTTTGAAATAAACTTCAACTTAACTTTGAAACATAACTTTTCTTTTCTATCTTGTCTTGCTGATTTTAAGGACTTTCATCATAACAGAACCTTACTTTGTTTATGGTTATTTATATTTGTATTTGTAAATCTATATTAACTGACATTAAAGTTCTGTTTTGTGTTATCCATGTATTTTTCATTGTACATTATGTTTGTGTTTTTAACCTCTCACAAGTGTTTTCACTCGATTTCACTCTATTAACTTGAATGTTTGTGTTTTTCATTGTACTTTATGTTTATGTTTTTTACGGTTCTTATTTTCTGTTGTAGATGGCTACCACAATGGAGAGACCATTTGAATTTATTGGTGACATTACCGATAAGAAAGACTTCTGGAAACTACCTGTGAAAGTTAAAGACAAATGGACTGTTGTAAAAGATGGAAAGGAGCATCTGGAATTGGTAATTGTTGACAAAAAGGTAAGGGGGTTAACTGTAAATATTGGTGTAACATTTGTTTGAAGACATATTTTCACTTATATTTTTTGTTATTTTTAGGGGAATGATATACATGTTATCATTCCAACTGCTTACAAGGCAACCTATGACAAACTACTAGAAGAGAACAACTCTTACACTCTGAGTAACTTTCAAGTCTTGAACAATGATTTGATGTTCAAAGCATCTGATCATAAATTTAAGTAGGTATGGACTGGAGGGACTACTGCTATTGATGTCAATCATCATGATATCAGTAATGTTGGATTGAAATTCAAGTCTTTTGCCGAGATCATTACTGGGAAATGGCGAGCGGATCTTTTAGTTCGTAAGTCAAAATTCTATGATACGTATATAGTTCACAAATGTTATAAACATTACTTAATTTCTTCATATTTTTCCACAGATGTTATTGGAGTTGTATCTGATATGGGCTACTGTCAGTTTAATGAAGAAAATGGGAAAAAGTTGCAGGTTAGCTTCGCTTTGAAAGATTTATGATATGGAGACAGAAGTTTATTTGCTGATTTGAGGTATAAAATCAAATGTTAAGTCTGTTTGAACATTAATAACCAGTGACATATCTCTTAACTGCACACTGTGGGAGGACTATGCTGCGAAGTTTATCAATTTCAATAATGATAGGAAGGAAGGCGAACCTATCATTGTGTTGCTGAAGTATGGAAAGATCAAAGAAGAATGTTTGTATGTTTATCTCTGAATTTTATATAATTTAGTCATTATTGTTTTCTATATATAACATTCCTGAAATCAAGCAATTTCGGAAGATTTAATTGACTTTGAGTTTTAATTTATGTTTTTTTTTCTTCTAATGTGAAATATAATGTTAACATTTTTCTAACACAACATTTATTCTTTTCCTCTTAGCTTGCCTAAGGATGGACAACTTATGTCCCAGAGTACGTTGGTCTGTACACAGTCACAATCCAGCTCACAGATCCCTACCGAAGATGAACTACTTAAATCTATCAATAATTGTCTGCATATTGGGTTCAAAATTGAGGTAGAAGTCTCCTATGAATTCAGCAAGGCGGGTTTTGTTCTTTGGGACCGTGAGGTCACATAGTTGTTAGGTATTTCTGCTGCTCAACTATGCTTCAACATGATTCAGGTACCCTTATTGGACAAGATAGTTGTTAATTATATTTATCTGTTGTATGGTTTTCACATTTTCATATACAAATATTATACATCTGTTGGTCAGTTATTTTTGTGTTAAAGTTTTATCATTTTATGTTAGGTTGGTATCGCCAATCGTTTGGAATATCCTATGTTGATAGATACCATTGCTGAAAAGACTAGTCTTTAAAGTTAAGTGGTAGCCTAGATTGAAATCAGCCTCTGTCATTTGTTTGAAAGAGGAAACTGCCTTTGCTGAAGTTATCGCTGCTAAATTCCCACATTTACAGGTCTATAATTAATCAAACTAACTCCATACATGTCTTGACTCCTTTGGTTGTTTTATATTTCAAATGCTATAAAATTTTGGAACATACCTAAACAACACAACTGTTTCAATTTACTACCCTGTTATACCAATCAACCAGTTGGAAGCATCACCTTTTCAGCTTGAGGATGATGTTCCTGATAACACAGTTGAAACAAATGATGTTACTGAATCAACCGTAAGTTGAAAATTCATTTGTTAATAACATGTAACAGATGATAGGTCAAATATTTTACTAGTTTATTAGAAAATATTACATAATAAAATATACTGTTTACTTAAGAAATAATCTGCAACTTTGCTCCTCTACTAGTTTGTTGATGTGTGCATGTATGAAAAATATAATTTTTTGTATTTTGATGGTTAGGTTGTTTTCTTATATATTTGATTGCCCTGTGAGAATCGTGAATTTAATGCCCTATTTCGTGGTGTGCACGTGCATGTCATGCATGTCTTTATTATCAAATACATATAACCTTCAATAAAAAAGGATGTGCGAGAAACTAGTTGTTAATTATTTTGATATAACCTCAAGTAAAATAAAATATCATTGAACACAAGTTAAATATCACATTAATATTGAAAAGTTTGCACCTGATCAAAACTAGAATAGAATCATGATAAAAGTTGTTATACATGTATCTATCAACCTAAACATGTATTAATAGTGTTCCACATTAACAACATCATATGTTATCATATGAATTTTTGGTTGTCATTTTCCTTGTGTTTTTGTTGCGTAATTACTATTACTCCGTTAATATAACTTTTCAGAAAATTATTTTATTATTGACTATAATTTTGTCTTCTCGATACACATGTGGGCCAATTTATGATAATTGGAACTGAAATTTGGACAAGCCACTTTTATTTATAATCAATGAAAAAAAAAATACAAAGATTAAAACATCGTAATTCAAACAAAAAATACAAAAATTAAAATGTTATAAAACAAATTATCTTTGAATCCATCAAAACCAACTCCATAGAAAATTGAAGTTTTTATTTTGATAATCCTGAACAACCTAATCACGTGCAATCCACATAACCAATATACACATATGTGGGCCAATTTATCATAAAAAATTTTTTGACAAAAATAAATGATATTCATTCATTCAAATTCAAATTGACAGAGTACATCGATACAATGAAAATTCGCTAAAAACGAAAAGGATGAATCTGTGAACAAACTCACATCATCCATATTAATAACATAAAACGGCAAAGTACTAAAGCCGACACATATGACTATATTTAAGTCTCCGGAATACCCTTGTCTCCGGATCTGCAACGTTGATGACTCCAAAGTCATTGATTTGATCTGCACATGATCGAAGCTGATTTAACAATCTAAACCGAACAAATACCCGAACAAAACAAGAAAGACAAACAACGTCGCACAAAGACGACAAACAAAACAACATCGCACTAAGACGGCGAAATCACGAAAGCAAAAACGAAATAGATGTGAAAATCACTTATTTCAATAAAAGGGAAATAAAAAAACAAGTTAGAGGGGTGATTTTGGGTAAAAAAATTGACCCTAAATCACCCCTCTTTGGTGGATGAAGATGAAAAAACTAGGATTTTGATGACGGCTCCAAGAGAGAAGGGGAAGAGGCCAATTTATCATAATTGAAACTGAAATTTGAACAAGCCACTTTTATTTATAATCAATGGAAAAAAAATACAAAAATTAAAACATAGTAATTCAAACAAAAAATACAAAAACTAAAACGTTTTAAAAGAAATTATCTTTGGATCCATCAAAATACTCCATAGAAAATTGAAGTTTTTTATTTTGATAATCTTGAACAACCTAACCATATGCAACCCTCATAACCAATATACATCAGAAATGAAATCAGGTAACAACAAAATTATAATTATAAAAAATTGATAAATATTAAATGATTTTGTGATTGTGACTTTGTTGTCCTAGATATCTAATGTCGCAATGATTATTTTATTATTTAATATTAATTAACCGTTTGAAGATTAATATATTTAATTTATCAAAACATTTATTAATTTTTTTATGTAACCGATTTTTTTAATTGTAACACATTTTAAATTTAATTGTAACATTAAATTTTTAAATTATTTTATATGTGTAATCGACTAAAATTAGTTATATTATTTATTATTATTTTGTTACCAAATAAATTTTTAATACTGGTTTAAATTTTAATCGAAAGGTTTATTATAAGAATTATTATTTTATTGTAATCGTGAATCGACTATATTTTAACGTATAATTTAATTATAAATAAAAACATTTTTTTTTAAGAATTATTATCTTTAAACAGGTATTAAAGATTAGAAAATTCTATGAAAATTATGTATGTAATAGTGATGATGTTGACATCTTAAGAAGAGATTATGCTTGAAATATGCTATTGAAGAAAAACTTCATTTGTCTCTATAATTTTTAAAAGGTCATTGTAAAGTATTATATTTTTATTCGATGTTAGTGTAAAACTGGTTTATGTTCAACTGAAACTAATTTATAATATTTATCATTTAACAAACTATGTTAATAAAATAAAAATAGCTACGACCACGGTTTAGCCAACTAGAATGTTCTTTCCATTTGATGAATCATTCATGCAAATTTGAGTTTGAGAGTTGAATAATAATTATCGGTTAGATTTTAGTTATTTTGAGCTGAATTACAAATTACAACATCTTCATTCTTTAAGAACCGGATACTTATCCCGTGAGATTAGCTCAGTTGGTAGGGATATTGCATATTCTATGCGGGGGTCGAGGTTCGAATCCTGGACACCCCACTTCTCCACAATTAAATTGTGTGAGCTCTAACCACTAAACTACTTGACAAAAAAATAAAAAATAAGAACCGGATACTTAATACCAAAAAACTAGAGTACAGTTCTTTATTTATTTATTATTTTTTTTTTTTTACCAAAATGTTCTTTGGGTTATATAAAATGCCTCCATTGAAGATAATCTAAGACATTATTGGATATTAAATATGAACACTTCTCCCTTCCTTAATTTAAACATTGTTCCATGTACGGTTGTTTTGAAAAAATTAGTAAGAATATAAAACTTTTAAAATGGTAAAAAATCTCTTCCAACTTTAAAAAAACATTTTTGAAATCATTGCGGTCCAGACCGACTCAAAAGATTAGTCTTACCGTATACCGGCTAGAGTGATACTCCGTTTTTTAGCGCGGTAGTTAAGCTTTGTTTGTTTGAAAATGATTAAAAAAAGAGAGAAAAAGTAAAAGCTGAAAATGAAGCATGCAGTGCAACTCAACTACCAACAAACTAAGAAGGAGACGCCATAACTCTCTTCACATTTTCAAAAACATCTCACAGACATTTCCACAAACAGTTTCACTCACATTCTCTCTCTTTCCAGTTTTCTACACCTCAACCATTTTCAATTCACAATTATTTTCATCTTCTTGCATTCTTCTACTTTTCCGTTTCAGATCGCATTTCATAGGTGAATCTCCTCAATTATTCTCTATTTAACCTTAAATTATTATTATTAATTATTGATTATTGTTGATAATTAGAATTTGAATTTTGATCTAGATTTTAACGGTTTCTTTCTAAAAACGTTAAAATTCACTGTCACATTAAGGAATTTGCAATTTTAGCCTTTTTTTTTTTTTTGGATTTTTGTGATATTTATTTTTCTGATACATGTACTATTTTTGGAATTTGTGTTCATGAATTGTTTGGATTTTGTTTTACTTGCTAAATTAAGTTTGAACTGAAATTACTCCAAAAATAAAAATATCACAGCTAGGATTTTTAGTAATATTATTACATCCATTCAATTATTTACCCATTTTGATAATCCATATTCAAAGTTTAGTTTCTGAATTTCTTACCACATTGAATTTGTTATGAATCTTCTTTGAAAAATTGAATCCCAAGTTTTTGTCACGGTGTAGGTAATTTTCTTGTACAGATTCTGATTTTATATATGTTGCATGCTAGGTTGAATTGACAGGGTGTTTCCTTGTCTTGGAGACCATCCCAGAAAATTCCAAAATTTTTATTAGAATACAAAATGCACCGCATTTTGGATCAAATTTATATTATAAAAGTTTGTGAAGTTGGTCAATTTCTATATGATCCCATGAATATAAAATTGCATGAATGTTATCATTTTTTTGTTTTATTTGCTTTGTTTATGATGAGGTAACCTTAGATGATTTTGTTTCTGCAGATAATGATTGGAGCTTAAAAGTTGCGGTGGCCTGTGTTCTACGCCATCCCAAGTTCCAACAAAAGAATAGTACAAGCTTTATGAAAGAACTTGAAATGTAATGAAATAATTGTATGCCGAATTGGTGAGGTTGGAATTGAAGGTTTAGAGAAAAGGCTTGAGAAGGAAGTGTGAAAATGGGGTCCAATTCAGGGGAGGAGGCAATGCAAGGCGTGGCAGGTGGTGAGGAGAGAATTCTTGTTTCCGTTCGTGTGCGGCCGCTGAATGAAAAGGAGTTATGGAAAAATGATCTGTCTGAATGGGAATGCATTAATGACACTACCATTATGTACAGGAGCAACCTTTCAGCTTCTGAAAGGTCTTTGTATCCAACAACCTATTCATTTGGTATGAAGAGGCTTATGTTACAAATCCATCCATTGATTTATTTACTTGGTGTTTGTACTTTATATAAGAGCTTGTCATAGATCAAAAATTCAAAATGCTGATGAATTTTGACTGAAAACCAACAATTTTTCTATTTAAAAATAAATTAACGAAAACATGCACTTATTTAATTTAATTCCTAGTTACATTGCCGCCTGAGTCGCATATACTTTCACTTGTTTGAATGTTTTATTTATTTATAAGATTAGGCTGATTAACTTGGAGAATAAAGTGGCAATTCACCATAATTAATGTCGAATCACAAAAGTTTCTGGAATGTTACGAGCTTCCAACAAGGCCTTAAAATCACGCCTGGATATTTGTTGTCTTGCATATTATGTAGTCGAGATTTTCTGCATTGAAGGAAATTATGTAATATCATAATCTTGTTGTATTAAACATGGAGGTGGAAGGTTGTTTAATGTTGTTTTGGTTAAGGAAGTTTAACAAGACCATGTCTGGCTTTTAGTTCATCAGATCTCAAAATTTTAAAAAGTCTATTTGCTTCCTTCTTTTGATCCACCTTCATTTCTTTTCACTGTAGACCGAGTTTTTAGGACTGATTGCCCCACAAGGCAAGTGTACGAAGAAGCGGCTAAGGAGGTTGCTCTTTCTGTTCTCAATGGCATAAACTGTGAGTTTTCTTTCCTCCATCATATGCATCCATGTCAATCAACTTCTATATTAGCATCTTTCAGGGTGCTTATTAAGTGTTTGGTTATCTATTTGATCAGCAAGCATATTTGCATATGGACAAACAAGCAGTGGAAAGACATACACCATGAGTGGTATTACTGAGTATGCTGTAGCTGACATTTTTAATTACATAGAAAAGGTATATGAAACTGAACACATTTTTGCATCACCTTGTCATTTTGAAAACCTTGTTTTGATTAGATTTTTTATTTTTTTTTTACAGCACAAAGAAAGGGAATTTGTCTTGAAATTTTCAGCGATGGAGATCTATAATGAATCTGTCAGGGACCTCCTTAGTAATGACACTACACCACTCAGACTTCTTGATGATCCAGAGGTAAATATCTTTACCAGTTTTCAAAAATGATAATGTGTATGAAAATTTGTTGACATTTTGTCTTTTAAACAGAAAGGCACAGTTGTTGAGAAACTCACCGAGGAAACTTTGCGTGACTGGAACCATTTTACAGAACTTATTTCTTTCTGTGAAAGTAAGGACTGCGGATAGTTATAATCATTCTTGCTTTGACTGAATTTCTCAGATTATCTTCGTTATATTTTTTTCCCTCTTTTACAATCCTTTGTCCACCTGAGCTGACTGCATATACTTATGCAACAACTTTTTCAGCACAACGGCAGATAGGAGAGACATCCTTGAATGAAGTAAGCTCCAGATCACATCAAATTCTAAGAATGGTACGTGGGTTCCTAAGTTTGTTGAAGGCAGGTTAAATCTTTCAGTACTTCATTTCTTACATTGCCTAAATAATGTTGCTTTCCAGACAATTGAAAGTTCTGCGCGTGAATTTCTGGGAAATTACAAATCGAGCGCTCTTGCCGCTTCTGTGGTATGGCTGATTCACACATATAAAGGAAAATAATGAGAATCGCTTTATTACGTTAAAGTACTTCAATTGAAAATCAAAACAATAATACTTATTTTCCTGGATACAGAATTTTGTTGATCTTGCTGGAAGTGAGCGAGCATCACAAACTAATTCAGCTGGTACAAGGTTGAAAGAAGGATGCCACATCAACCGTAGTTTACTGACTCTAGGAACTGTCATCCGCAAACTCAGGTTAGCTTGAAATGGTTGCACTTCAAATGTGTTTACTCACACAGATGTTATATACTTTTCGTGAAATGTATCCTTTGATTTTATCTAAAAAAGTAGAAAACATGAATTTGATCACAGCAAGGGGCGAAATGGACACATCCCTTTCAGAGATTCAAAGCTAACCCGCATACTGCAGTCTTCAATAGGAGGCAATGCTAGAACAGCAATCATCTGTACCATGAGTCCTGCACGGAGCTATGTTGAACAAACTAGAAACACCCTCTTATTTGCAAGTTGCGCTAAAGAAGTGTCAACTAATGCAAAAGTCAATGTAGTGGTGTCTGATAAATCGTTGGTCAAACAATTGCAAAGAGAGTTGGCTAGGCTCGAAAGCGAGTTGAAAAAGTCAGGGTCAACCCAGCGTAAACCTGATTCTGCAGAATTGCTGCGGGAAAAAGACCTCCAAATTGAGATGGTAATCGTCAAGATTTTCATTACTTTTTATGCATATAAGTACAATATCTATATTATCCACAATGTTATATGTTATATTTCTGTTCTTGAAAGGTAGACTGTAGTCTTTGTAAGGTAGTCGCTGTTCTCACTGGATTGTTGTTTCAACTATTTGTTTCTAGTCCTGTAACATCCTGAAATCCACATTTTCATTCACGCTCTGCACTGAATTGCTCTTTCCTCATGAGTGAGCCGACCTGTTGACTTTTATCTATCATACTAAGTGATTTTATTACATTTGATAACTCACATGCTTTGTCATTTCATTTGAAATATTTCACCCAATGCTGAAAATTTGACAGATTAAAACTTAAACTTTCGAATTTTATGACCGTCCTGTGGAAAATAATAGTCATTCGATGCACTTTCAGTCGCAAATTATGTGAGCTTTAATTTGGTTTGTGGCAACCCCTTGATAATGATATTTGAGTTTAAATATTGGGGATTGTATAAATTTTCCTGGGGTGCTAGTCATTTTAGAATATGTTGACTTAATTTTATGTTTTTCGTGCTTCAATCTGCCATGAGACTTCAAATATAAAGTATATACTTGAGATTATTTCTGATTTTTTTTTATTTACAAAGTAATGTGTTGCACACTCATTCTTAAACTAAGAGGACAATACATATAATCTTATTCTGACTTCACACATTTCAAAGTTGTCAATATATGTTGTAATACCTTGCCTGAAAAATTTCAGTTCTTAGCCAATTTCAGTTTGATATTTAAAAACGAGGGAAAAAGATTTGGAGGACACAAGTGTTCTTCCTATTATGTATATTATGGTTACTGAATATTTTTGTGAAACGAGCACATCACTTTTGAGCATTGTGCTTTTGAGCTTTAATATGGACTACTATATGTGCTTGCAGTTAAAGAAAGAGATCATGGATCTGGCAATGCAGCGGGACCTTGCCCACTCTCAAATTAAGGACATGCTTCAAGTGGTTGGAGACGACATGTCCTCATGTGATTTGGTAAGCGTATTTGTGTACTCTAAAGCATTAAAATTTACATTTATTTTCATTCTCATTTATGTTCAAACCCAATTTTCAGGAAAGTTTTGGTTCTCAGTATCCCAAACTACGTGTGCGAAGTTCAATGGACTTTGAAGATCAAACAGAGGAACCAATTTTATTAAATTTTGACGGAGTGGAGAGTGTTAGATCTTTTGATGCTTCTCAATATTCAGATGGACATAGTGTTAGTTCCGAAGAGAACTATTTCCAGCTCCCTAATTTGGAAAAGAGTCTTCCCATCAGGAATTCTTTTCAAGCGGTGTTGGTTGTAAGTCATGATGCTGTAGCTAATCATGTGGATCAGAAGATAGGTCAAGAACAGCCCGGTGATAAATTAGGCGACAGCTGTAAGGAAATTAGGTGCGTTGAGTCAAAAGATCAATTTACAAACACAGATACACACTCAAGTCCAGCAGCTTTGAGTCCAAATAAAGACACAGACTCGAATGCATCATCTCCAGGGGAAAATATGGCAATCTCAGAATTGACAGAAGTTGATAACATAGACAAAGAAAATCAAGATTTGTGCTCATCTCCAGGGACAAATACAGTTGTCTCAGGATTGACAGAAGTTGATAACATAGACAAAGAAAATCAAGATTTGTGCTCATCTCCAGGGACAAATACGGTTGTCTCAGGATTGACAGAAGTCGAGAACATCGACAAAGAAAATCAAGACTTGTGTTCATCTCCAGGGACAAATACGGCTGTCTCAGGATTGACAGAAGTTGAGAACATCGACAAAGAAAATCAAGACTGGTGCTCATCTCTTGGGGAAAATACGGTTGTCTCGGGATTGACAGAAGTTGATAACATCGACAAAGAAAATGAAAACGTGTGCTCATCTCTTGGGGCGAATACGGCTGTCTCAGGATTGACAGAAGTTGAGAAGATCGACAAAGAAAATAAAGACTGGTGCTCATCGCCTGGGGAAAATACGGTTGTCTCAGGTTTGACAGAAGTTGAAAACATCGACAAAGAAAATCAAGAGTTGTGCTTATCTCCTGGGGAAAATACAGCTGTCTCAGGATTGACAGAAGTTGATAACATCGATAAAGAAAATCAAGACTTGTGCTCATATGAGTTAAAGGAAAACAAAAAACTGAATAGCTTGCACCAAGGTTTTGTTCTACCCTCTTCAGAGAAAATAAGTCCATTGCTGGTAGAAAAACGTGTATCTAGTTCTAGAATCTTGAAATTGACCAGAAGCAGAAGTTGTAAAGCAAGTCTCATGAAGGATTCATCTTCAGATTGTTTTGACCAGGATGAAATAATTCAGAATACCCCCCCAATAGGGATCCAAAAAGACTACATTGGAAGACCTCAGGGATTTGAAAAGAGGACCTATACACTAAACTATAATCCCAATAATGAGAGGTTATCCTGGGGTGGTTATGGGAATTGTGTGAGATGTTCTACAGCTGACATACAAAACGTGAAATCATCATTTGAAATGGAAATTGACGATGATAGTGATTTATCTCCAGTAAGAAGGGAAAAGAAAGAACGTGGAAGTTCAAATCTATTGGCGAACCATGAGGTATGCTTCAATATTTCACCTCCTTTGTTTGTTTGTGTCTCTCTTACTGATCTCATGTGTTGATGACCAATATAAGCTATTTTATCTAATTTAAAATGTTTCTGATCATATATACATAGATTCATCTTTATTTTTTCGTTTAACCAACTTACTAACGATGTAAGCAGCTTATTGTTACCAAAGCCCTTGTTACTATATTGAAATAATCCAGCAAGTGATTCTTTAAGTTGTTTTGCATGGCAGGAGACAGGACGTGAGTCCACTGTTTCTTCCAAAAAGTTCAAAGATGTTGGGTTGAACACATTGCAATATGATGAAGACAAACATTTGGTTTGGTCTTCTGAATTTAAGCTGCTGCAGAAAGAGATTGTTGAACTATGGCATTCTTGTGATGTTTCATTGGTCCACAGGACTTACTTTTTCCTTCTATTCAAAGGGGAACCCTCAGATTCTATCTATATGGAGGTAGAGCTGAGAAGGCTGTCCTATCTCAAAGATAATCAAATTTTAGAAGATGGACGAACCCTTACCCCTGAATCAAGGTAATAATAATTTCACATATTGTGTTTGCTTTTGATTTTTGATATTTTTAACTAAAGTTTACATTTGGCGTAATACAAAACATATAATGCATTTCTTATGCAAACAGCAAGAGATATCTTCGAAGAGAGAGACAAATGTTGAGCAGGCAAATGCAGAGGAAGTTATCAAAATCTGAAAGAGATAACATGTATTTGAAGTGGGGTATCAGTATGAGTTCAAAGCATAGGAGGTTGCAATTGGCTCATCGCCTATGGTCTGAAACAGATATAAACCATGTTAGAGAGAGTGCAACCATTGTTGCAAAGCTGGTTGGTACAGTTGAGCCTGATCAGGCTTTCAAGGAGATGTTTGGCCTCAACTTTGCACCACGACGCAGAAGAAAGAAGTCGTTCGGTTGGACGTCCAGTATGAAGCATATCTTGTGAAGGTGATTGTGTTGGAACAAGATTACTGTATAGGAAGTTTGATTGGGCCATGTAAAAATTTCCCCTGGCTCCATTTTAACATAGGAAAAATATGTCATCCCCCCTTCTATTAGCAATCTGATCTTTACTATATGTTTCTGACTCTAATTCCTATTTGACTGTAAAGAGGTTGAAGGATGCAGAACCACCCCATGCATATGGAATATAGATGGAACTAGAAATTATGATATATTTATGTGAAAATAAGATTGTTTGCAGAAGATTCAAGAAGAAACGATATATATTTTCATGATTGAATTTAATTTTTCATTTTTTTTTTAACAATAAAAAATGAGATATATTAACTCGGACACCGTAATTGTTACCGCACAAGATGTGCCAAACAATCACGAAAATGTCAAGGTCCAAACAAGATTACAACCAAATCAGTCAATACCCGGACATAAAAGCGGGCTCGACCACCACTGATGAGTACCAAAACTAAATACAACATTTCTAGTCTTTAACCACCACAGAGAAGTTGATTTCACATTATCTAGCATTTGTGGCAAAGTACTTTGTCTATTTCTAAAAATCCTATCATTCCTTTCATTCCACAACACCCAAACACAAAGCAACCAAATTAAGTGGAAGAAAGACCGACGCCCTCTCGAACAACCTGCGTAATTAATAAATTGCAAAAAATGATCTGAGGTTGAATGAGAATCGACTCCCACCACTCCTAGCCATGCTCGCACCATTGGCCACAATGCACTAAAAGTTACACAAGACAAAAACAAATGATTAACATCTTCAACGTTCCCACATCCAGAAACACACAACCGCGCCTCCAAAGGTAAAATGCCACGGTTTGCCAAATTACTTTTCGTAGGTAACCGATCTCTCAAAAGTCTCCAAGCAAGGATAGATACTTTGAGAGGAACCTGTTTATGCCAAATTAACTCCAAATTATGGTGTAACTGTGGTTGCTCTTGTGAAGTCAGCATCATAGGCTCCACGTACAGAATACCCATCATCATGATTAGGTACCCAAAGCCATCTGTCTGACACTGATTCCTGCAAAGAAACTGTTAGCAATAAAGCCCTACACTCCTCTACCAACTCCTCCTCCCAGGCCCACAACCTCCTACGCCACCGCAACGCCTCCCCACCCACATCCACCCCGAACAAGAAAAAGTTTCTAACGGAGATTGATTTGTGAACACTCAAGTCAAAAAGACGCTCTAACCGAGCACACAGTGGAACATCTCCGCACCAACAATACCGCCAAAAATCAGTATCCGCACCATCTCCCACCTTCCTCCTAACACAAGACCCAAACCACCCCTCTCCACCCTCACCTATCCCATCTCTAATCCTTACTATCTCCCTCCACCACGACGAACAACTCCGGCCCCCAACCTCCAAACCTCCATCCGCACCTAGCCACTAACACCTTTCTCCACAAAGCTTCCCTCTCCAATAACAACCGCCAACACCATTTACCCAACAAAGCTATGTTAAACTCTCTCAATCTCGTAACCCCCAACCCTCCATACTCCTTCCGCAAACTCAAAATATCCCACCTAACCCAAGATATTTTTCTTTTTTCTTCACCCCCTCCCCAAAAAAAATTATTAAACAAAGATTCAATGGAAGAGATTATACCTGACAAAGCTTTGAAAAAGGAAAGTGCATAGACAGGTAGAGCAGTCATGACGGACTTTTGAAGAATCAAACGACCACCGAAAGAAAGGAACCGACTTTGCCAACCAGACAATCTAGATTTAATACGGTTCACAACAGGTTCCCAAAACAAAAGTCGACGTGGATCACCCCCAATCGAGAGCCCCAAATAGAGAAACGGGATTTTACCTACTTTGCACCCCAACACAGAAGCCGCTTCTGACAACCACGAATCATTAATATTAACCCCTACCAGAGAACTCTTATGAAAATTAACTTTCAATCCCGACATAGCTTCAAACAGAACAAGACCAGCCCTCAGCGCCCACACATTAGCCCAGCTTTTATTCCCAATAAGAAGCGTATCGTCAGCGAACTGTAAATGAGACACAACCACCGGATCCGCGCGCCCCACTCTATACCCCGTAAACATACCTACGTCTACTAACGTTTTCATCAACACATTCAAACCTTCTGCTGCCAATAAAAATAAAAAAGGAGATAAAGGGTCACCCTGACGTAATCCCCGTTCAAGATGAAACTCATCAGTAGGATTGCCATTCACAAGGACTGAGGCAGTAGCGGTACCAACACATTCTTTTACCAACCAATCCCCGTTCAAGTAATTTTTCGTATCACAATTCAAGAACCAAGAAAAAAAATGAAAACATATAATTTTATAAATTCAACAAAGTTGCAACTTTTTCGTCCATCTCTATTTGTAAAACAACCAGCATTAAAAGGTTATTATTCTCTTCTTTCAAAATACGAGATTTAGTTGAAGTGGTTAATGTGTTTTATTTTAAGACAAATTGTTCAGAACAACACACGTTCAATTCTTCGCCGAAAAAATCATTTTTCAATCATTATTATTGAACTATAGATTACCAAATCATTTTCTCCGATGAGTTATTAGATTGAGAGACAAAAAAAAAAAAAAAAAAAACAACTCTCTTCTTTGTTTCTATGGAAGAATAATGCTAACAAACTCAAATTTTTAACACTTTTTTATTGGTCAAAATTGATACGAGACCCACCAAATTTATACCAAACTTACATAATTTAGTGTGATCCATATAAATTTTAACAAGGAAAAAAGTATATTAGAAAATGGATATTATAGAGTACTACTACAATGTTGGCACTCATTTTCTATGGAAGCATACAAACCCATTACTTGAAAAACGGAATTTAGTAATGAGAATTTGAGACGGAATCAAATATCTCTAACTAATTTCAACCAATCTAGGGAGGAAAAGATGTTTTCATGAATAAAATATGTCACTTTTTTCCGTCACTATTTTGTACCGATTTTGACAAATCTAACGGTAGAGATTTGAAGGAAATATGGTTGGTGCAAGTAGATTTTGACATTTTTAATTTAACTAAGAGTATAAAAGAAGGAAATGCTAACTTGTGTCCTCCAGCACAAATTAATGATTTAAATATAAAAATAATTTATTAAAATATGTTCATTACATTTAATTTTAAATGCATAAAATTTTAGAAAATATTTATTCATTTAAATTTTTTAACATGTGTCTTAAAAACACAAATCAACACTAAAAAAAGTAACAATGAATGCACCAAATGACATTTGCTAGATTATTTTGTCGTGTTGGACCATGCCAAATTTTAGGGGGAATTTGAGGTAGAGTGAGAGATGGTATTATTTGTTCATGCATGATGATTTGTGATTTAGAAGGACTTGCATATGTCATGTTGTGAAAGTGCATGGTTCAAACGTGTAACATGCCAATTTTGATAAGAAAAATAAAAGGTGGTGTTTACTAGTGATGAGGAAAGGGGACATAATTAGCGTTGGAAATCGAACTCGTCTATCTTATTCTTTTACTAATTTTTGGATAAATTTTCATTTCTTTTACTTACTATTAATAGACACTTACAAGTAGTTATTTAAAAAACAAAAAAAAGACACTTAAAACAAGTAGTATTACATTGCTTAAAACAAGAGACAATTATTAGATAATGTACTAAGGTTAAGTTAACAATTTTTTTTAAGGAAAGGTTAAGTAAACAATTAATAATATACATCAAACAATTGCTGTATAAATACAATTCAGATTGTAACTTAAGGGAATTTTAACATGTCGGAGTGCAGATTGAAATACACAAATTCCCATTTCTGCACACTTTAATGTGTGTGAGATTGTGCTGTTAGGATATTTGACAAAAATTAACACTAAACAGTTATTTTTTTTGACAAAACACTAAACAGTTTAAAGAATTTTATCTCATCAATAACAATCAAACTTGTCTATTTTTTTTGGTTTGAGGGGAAACTTGTCTATTTTTTTATTCTTTTACTTTTTTATTAATATTTTTTTATTCTTTTACTTTTTTATCGATAAATTTTGATTTCTTTTACTATAATTAGATAATATTATTAGACTGCTTCAAGAACCGATAATTATTAGATAACGTAAGTTAAACAATTACTGTTAAAGAGTTTTTGTCATCTATTTTTTATGAGTATGTTTTATTCTTCTATACTATTTTTTTTGGATAAATTTTGATTTCAGTTACTCTTGTTAGACAACTATTAGATTGCTTGAAAAAATGAGATAATGTTTGCTTTTAACTAATTTTAGTTGAACATTTAATAATTGATACTCCAAAAAGATATTTTAAAGAATATTTTTTGTCGTCATCTATATTAAAGTATTTTTTTTTCAAACAAAATATGAAAGTATTTTTATTTCTAAAAAAAAAAAAAAATTAGGGATCGGTTTGGTGCATTGTGCCACCGATAAGCCCAGCCACCTTAAGATCAAGTGACATATCGAACCAAAAATATTGCAGTGTAAAAATAAATGAGAACTAGTCTCCACTGAATCGCAACCAGTATCACACAACCGTGAATCAAAAGAAATCACACCACGGCGAAGGAGATTATCCTTTGTTGGCAACCTGTCACGAAACAGACGCCACGCAAACAGTACGACCTTGAGAGGACCTCTTTATTCCAAAGAGCTGACACCGCCACCGTAGGAGCAATGGAAGGTTGAGACGTTTGCAAATTATAAGCACTACGGACATGAGATTTTTCCAAATTCCAATGCCATCTATCAATTTTATCAACCTGCAAAGAAGCGCTGTGAAGTAATAAAATGAGTTCCCCCACAAGCTCTTCTTCCCACGCGAACAACCTCCTCCTTCGCAACCAAGCTTGGCCCTCCACCTCCCAACCTAACCGACACATATCAAACACAAACACAAACACCTCCTGAAAAAGTGACAACTCAGATAATCTAGGAAACTCGACTCGAAGCGAAACACCTCCAACCCACACGTCCGATCAAAACAAGGTATTTTGAACGTGATAGGATTTTTCTATCGAGCCTCCCCAAAAATTCTTTTTCTCACTCAAGGGCGCTTAGATGAGATGACACGAGTCTGTTCTAGCTTTGACCAAAGTCTTTGATTCAAATCTAACCTTAAACATGCAACATCGTTAAAACTCTGTTTGCCATCCATTTAAGTCACATAAAGTTCGATGAATTAATTTTTGTAGTTCCGTACCAAAGTTAGCTAGTTTTCATAAGGAAAAAAAAAAATCCTCTATCTGTCGTGTGCCTCGGGTTTCACGACATCACACCTCGTGCTGCACTGCATCTCCATCAATTAAATCGAAAAAAAAAAAAAAACACATCATATTGAAACTAGAGACCCAATATGATTAGTTGATTAAAAATTTGGGAGAATTATGGTATACTAGTAAATAATAAAAGTGTCTTGTTATCGAGTATCTTCGGGATATTTTTTAAGCATTTTAAATTAAGAAATTATTTTTTAAAAATGTTAAAGTTTTCAATTTCTAATTCATTGATTACACAAACTTCCATAAAAAGATACCATTTAATGTCTTTAATCAGTGAACACTTGTTAACATTTCTTATAAAATAATATAGATGGTTTTTTTTTTTTAAAAAAAAAAGTAGTTGTAAGGGATAGTTAATTTAGTGGTATAATATGATTGTAGCATAATTAAAGAAAGAGTTGTTAGGGATATGTTTAAATATTTAAATATATAAAAGAAATTGTAACCAAAAAAAATATACTTACTCCGTTCAAGTGTCGCTTTAATAAAAAAAAAAATTGTTTTAAAATGAATATCTTTTTACATTTTCAATGTAATTTTAATTTTTTTCTTCCAATTTTACGCTAATAAATACTTCAACTTTTATCTCTCACATAATTTTCAATGCAATTTTAAGTTTTTTTTCTTTCTTATCAAGTAAGATTATTTTAGTAAAATTGCTATAAGATTTGTCAACTTTATTTCATTCCTATCTGTGTGCAATTAACTAAAACGACACTCATTTTAAAATATAAAAAAAAGAAAAAGCGTATGAAAATGGAGCACGTTGAATTGTTGTCGATTAATTAACACACCTCCATCTTTCGTAAATTTCTTGACTATCATCATCATACACAAACAAACAATATGCCATTTTTGTTTGAAGCGTAACTAAGAATTTCATTTTCCACCAAAAAGAAATTAAATTGAGCTAATAATTTCCATTATATATTAGACTCAACATTCCATTTTTTTCTTCAACTAATCCTAACCGAATCGAATCAATCGCAAGAAGAAGATGAAACCAGCTTGTTCATTGTTGTTTTTGTTTCTGTGTTTCTCATGTGTATTTTGTTTCATTCCACCTCGTACGCTACTTCTTGACAAATTGTCTGAAGGAAGATTCCTCAGCACTGATGTCATATGGTTCAATCAAACTCTCGATCACTTTTCTCCATATGTATGCTCTCTCTCTCTCTCTCTCTCTCAATTCAACTTAAATTTTCCTTTGTTTAAAATAATGTTATTTATTTATTTTTATTTAATATTAATTTTTAGTTCATGAACTCGAGAAATATAATAATCAGTCTCTAAACTATATTCAGTCTTCTTTTTTTTTTTTTTTTTTTTTTTTTTTTTTTAAATAAACTGAAGGATTAATAATTATAAAGACTGTTTATTATACTTTTATTGTTTAAGTGCTAAATTGAATGTTTATTCTTTTTTTTTAATGTGAAAAAAAGTTCTATTGTTTCTTTTTATTTGCTAAACATTGATTGTGCATTGTAGGATCACCGTCAATTCCGGCAACGTTACTATGAATTCCTAGACTATTTCCGGGCTCCGGATGGACCAATTTTCTTGGTGATAGGTGGTGAAGCAACATGCAATGGGATAGTAAATGACTATATTGGTGTAAGTTGCTATTCTTCTGGATTTAGTAACTTGTTCAACTGTTATTCAATAACTCATGTATTTGGTCAATATTATAGACGAGATACATCATTTATTCAATGAATCTAAAGTCATTTTTTGCTTATAACAATGACCAGAGGGTTCAGTTCTTTAGTGGCTTATGCTGGATCATTTGTCTGCATTGAACACTCAGTACCAATTAGAGAAACTAAGCAAAAATCAGAAACTAAAGAGTATCAGATAACAAGAAATGCAATAAAGTGGACACAATTTGATCACAAAATTCGACCAATTGTGCATACGTCTCAAACGGCAGATCAGTTGCAGTCATTTTTATTAATCATGATTGGGGTTACATGATTATAACTTGTGTTTAGATAGTAAATACCACAGTCTCGTTTACAAGTTTACCTCTGAATTGTATCCACTGGTCAGAAATTACGAGGCATACACAACGATAAGTAGGTGTTTATCATTCAATTTTTATGTATAATAAGATGTTTCTATAATTGGAGAGGAAATAAGGAGAAACTCTGCAAAAGCTTCTTGAGCTTATGAAAATAAGGCGAAAATAGTTACTGGACATATCATAAACCATTTTTACTAACTCATTCAAACACTTACATAAGTACTTATATAAGATAAGTCAAATAAGCTCTTATAAATGTTGCCTTGTGGATGTTAAGATCATATGATGGAAACATAAATGTTTGTGCCTTGATTTACTTATAGGTACTGGCAAAGAAGTTCGGAGCAGCTGTGGTTTCTCTTGAACATCGCTATTATGGAGAAAGTACCCCATTTGATACTTTCTCGACGGAAAATTTGAAATATCTTTCATCCAAGCAGGCACTCTTTGATTTGGCTGTTTTTCGCCAGTATTATCAGGCAAGCTTTGGCTTTTTTTTACTTCCATGGGTGATGACAGTTACCTTAGAAATTTGGTTGAAAACAAAAAATTACAGACATTTCTTTGTTAAAAGATTTTAAAATACTTAATTTAAGGTATTGGCTCCGTTCACAATTCACATATTGTAAATGGGTTTGTAAATATTTATGAAAGGGATTTATATGATTCCGAATCACATATTGAAGAAGGTGTGTAATGATCAATGGCATTGAGATATTTGTCATAATTTATCCTTTTCTCATCTACTGGTTGAATACCATTGCATGCACACTATGAATGACATCTTGGCGAACCTGAATTGGCTCCGAAGACTTCAAAGTTGTTATGAAAGAAGAAACAAATTTAACTTGAAATCATGAAAAATGCGAAATGAGATTGATCGTTAGTAACTATTGCTTGGTACTCAGACCCGAGCTTAGAGTATTTAATGATTTTACTTGGGGTTATAGATACATCTATGATTGTCTCTTGTACATGCATTACCTTTACCGTTACCGCTTCCTACGCACATTTTTTATTTTAGCTAATGTAGTACGGTAAATCAGTCAAACAATTTCTGTGTCAATAGTTTTTCAAAAATTTCTAGCTGTCAATTTACTGTATTACTACTAACTGTTTGTTTTTTTCATTTCTCTTCAGATTTGTACAATGAAAGATGTCAAACTTTTAAGCAATTCCTTGTTCTGTATGGTTTTTATTAGATTTCAGCCCATTTTAATTGTTTCTTCTTGTAATTTTTGTGTAGGATTCTTTAAATGCAAAGCTGAATAGATCAGGAGTTGAAAATCCATGGTTCTTTTTCGGTGGCTCATATTCTGGAGCACTCAGTGCATGGTTCCGTCTTAAGTTTCCCCATTTAACATGCGGAAGTCTTGCCAGTTCTGCCGTTGTTCTTGCTGTTCAAGACTTCGCCGAATTCGATCAACAGGTGAAGATATTTCTTTTTAGTAACTCAAAGTTCCTTTTTATGTAAGTTCTGAAAAATTGAGTTATGAGTTCTATCTATATGCAGATTGGTGAGTCAGCTGGTCCTGAGTGTAAAGCAGTATTACAAGAAACTACTCAACTCGTTGAAACAAAGCTTGCAGACGATGGAAAGGCACTGAGATCAATTTTTAATGCAGATGATGTATGCTTTGTTCCTTAGACTTAGTTACTCTTTTCTTGCAAAATTACATTGTAGTTTTCACCAGAACACAAATCATGTTCTTTACTAGGCTTTTTAGTTAGATTACCGTGTTGTGTGCTGACTTGCCCTATTTTGCAGCTTGAAATTGATGGAGACTTCTTGTACTATCTGGCTGATGCTGCTGTTATAGCGGTAATTCATATGATAGTAGCTATTTTTCTTATGCAATGCAATTACTTGTACTCAAATTCATGACATCATCTTCTCTTTTCTGGATCTTTGAATGTACAGTTTCAGTATGGAAATCCAGATAAGTTATGCAAGCCTTTGGTTGATGCAAAGAACGCTGGCGAGGATTTGGTGGTATGGTTTTCCTTATTATATTTATTTATTCATTTCTGAAGATGTGCCATGTATGTGCTCTCACCCCTCTCCCAGATGCTTATGCCAAATATAAGTGGGTGGTTATGTTCTCTAGTTGAAAACTATATAATTCAATATACAGGATGCATATGCCAAATATGTCAAAGAGTACTACGTTGGAACCTTTGGTATCACTCCAAAAAGTTATGACCAGGAATATTTGAAAAAAACTGCAATCAATGAAGACAGTTCTACTCGGTTATGGTGGTTTCAAGTTTGCACTGAAGTTGCGTACTTTCAGGTGGCTCCCTCAAATGATAGCATACGTTCCTCAAAAATTGACACAAAGTAACTTCCCGATCTCCACTATTCGCTTGATATACTCCTCTTTTGACAGGATTTTTTCCCATTGTTTCATACATCTTTCTTTTATTGAACTTTTTTTTTTCTCTCTGGGATCCTATTAACTTCTACAAAATGGTTCCTCATACATTGCAGATACCATTTGGACCTTTGCAAAAATATCTTTGGAGATGGTGTCTTTCCTGATGTTGATGCCACTAATTTATACTATGGAGGCACAAAAGTTGCTGGTCTAGAAACTAACCTGTGCCTGATTTTATTTTGATACTCTTTTTTTCCTTAATAATAATGATATATGTACAAATTTTTTAACAATGCTTTTACATGACTCTCTTACTTTACCATACTATCCACATGTTTTCTTTTTATGTTATCATTTGTGTTATTTTGAGCTAAATAGTATCTTTGTACGATCTTGATTTACCCTGGACCTGAACTTATAAGTCATTTTGAAAACGAGTTTCTCCTTTACTTGCATATTTGAATAAGCTGGTCATTATAAGTTAGTGGCAAAAGGTAAATTCTTAAAAATAAAAATTCTTTGCGGCCTCTCATATCCAAATGTTACATATTATGCATTTCTTTTATGGTTTTACTCTGAATATATGTTTATTCAATCATATCAAATTCACCTGATTTAATACATCTCATAATTTGTGTATGAACAGGTTCAAAAATAATATTTACAAATGGCTCACAGGATCCATGGCGTCATGCTTCGAAACAAACTTCATCCCCTGATTGTGAGTTGCCATTTATTTTTTCTGTCAGTTTAGTCAGTAACATTCTTTATTCTTGCCATCATTGTGGCAATATGTCCAATCTACATTTCTCTAGATTGTTAATTTGATAGCTATCTTTTGACAAATGAATGACTGATTTCCTATCAACGATTACCAAGTAATGTGTTCAGTTGTTGGTGGGGTTTATGGTACATAACTTAAGTTTTGATTACCAATAGTCCAATACCCAAATTGTTGATTACTGTCGACACGACGTAGTTTTGGCACCACAACCATTATTCTCGCTCGGGATATGTTGGCCTACCTGTCCACCGTTTCATGTCTTGTGCAATCGCCGCCACACCATACTCCATTACTATTCTCTTATTTTGCATAACATCTCCCATGTTTTTATGAAATTAGATCCTATAGTCGTGCTTTAGCCAACCGGCAACACAGTCAAGTGCTCCACCTCGAGGTTTGTTGTTTGGAGTGTTTTTCTGACTCATCCTGCCACCATAACTTTAATTTCCGGCCAAAACTTAAGCTGTGTACCGGAAACGCAATCTCAGTTGTTTGTACGTTATCCACATGATCTTGGGCTATGGCTCAATTGGCATCTAATACTAGTCTTAGGTTTGTTCACTGAATAAAGTGTGAAAAGAAGAGTTGAGTAATATCACATGATACAATCAATTATAAAATATATAGTTTATCCAAATATGGTTCATGAGTTGGATTCAAATATGGTTTATGATAGAACATTATGGCTTCTTAAAAAAAATGATAGAACATTATGGCGTAATTTGATCCATGTAGACGAACCCACTTAGTGGGATAAAGCTTGGTTGTTGTTGTTGTTGTATCCAATGCAAAATACTGTTATTTGTCTGTCCACTGAATACTGCTTAATGACTTGAAACCTTTCAGTGCCTTCCTACCTTATCAAGTGTAATAATTGTGGCCATTGTACTGATTTGCGAGGGTGTCCTCAATCTCCTTTGGTCATTGAAGGTATGTGCAACATTTTCACTCAAACTATTGTTTTTTTGAATTGTTTTAGATTGCCGATTTATAACCTGCAATTTTTTAGGAGTTAACTTCGTACCGTTATCCTTTATCAATTTGTCAATTGCATGATCACATACGAGTCTTATAGCATATCTAATGGTTACAAAAAAATAATTATGAAAATCAATAGTAGTAAAATGTCATGCTAGCTGCCAACATAAACCGGTCCAGTTGGTAAGGATTCGGCTCAGATCTCACAAGGATCTGGGTTCAAATCCTGCTGTTAATTTGAGGACCTCGTTGGTGGATGATACGTAAGTAATATTGTCAGCTCTCTCTGAATCTTAGGCTTGCGGTGAGCCCTAAAACACAATTCCTCTAAAAATTATTTTTCGGAAATGAAAATGTCAATGTTAGGTAGGTAAAAAATGTGCTAGTTGCTTGTTACATGCAAGGTTGTAATATACCAACCAACATTCTGGTTATGATTTATATTTTTTTCAGGCAATGAGAAGAATTGCAGTTCCCCTGATGCAGTTCACAAAGTAAGGCAAAAGGTTCAAGAAGATATGGACTTGTGGCTATCTGAGTGCATCGATTCAGGAAGAAGTTCTATGTGATTAATTGCGTACAAGCGACATCATGATACAATAACTTATGACCATGAAATATATCACCCTTTGTATTAACTGAACAATCATAAGGCAGAAGATATGTGTACACGTAATGCTTTTCCTAAGACATTTCTTGTATTGAGTGTATGCTGATTTCATCCCCTGATAATAGTTCTGTTTCTTCCATTTATTGTAAATTAACCCCATTGTCTCATCTTGTTAATGTGTTTCCCACTTCTTTTTTTTATATTTTGGATGGATCCTACATATACTGCAACAAGAGTCTCAACAATGCAGGTTGTTTGACTTGCTTAAACCATCCAAATATTTCCTAATGTATTTTTGATAATTGAAAACCAGTTTGTAGAAGAATTGTTTTTTGCATAATGGATATTATATACACAATGAAACTATATGATTAAGGAGATGTTTGGTTTCAAAAACACTTGAAACTCCTTTTATGTTCATATTACTATATTGATTTTATGTTATTGTGTTAAAAAAAAAACTATACAAGAAATGCTATAAACAGAATATTTTTGTCCGTGGACAATGTTTTTCTAAAGGAAATTGATCAACAATCGCTAAATAAATCAAAACTATGCATGTATTGACATCTTAATATATTGATCTGATAAATGATAATGAAATCTAACAAGTTAATTGACCTTAAATTTAGAAATAACCCGAGGGAAGTTTTTATATATTGAGATAAATCTAAGCCTTAGAATAAAGCGTATTGCTTGACTATCCGGTTGAAATTTTCTGTCTACAAAACCTAAACAAACATTTACATTAGTATTTTTTTTTTTTTTCCATCATTTTTCTCATAGGGATGATTGTTTAGTAGTTTTCAATTTCAATATATCGAACATGCAAAGGGTCATATCAAAACTTCTGAATAGTTTCCAATCTCATGAAAAAAATTCACTCACAATTATGCAAGAGAACTCTGCATTCTATTTGTATAAACAAACAAGTCAATAACTATGATAGTATAGGCAACAAGAATAGAATAGCTTTGGTCATACTCATGTCAAAATAAGGACATGTCTGACGTACGTAAATTTGGAAGCAAAACGGCATATATGCCTCTAAAATTCCAGTATGTATACTCATACAAAAATGTATACAGCAAAAAAAACAAATCCTGATTCAACAAAAAAGCATAACATTATGTAAACTTGCGCTACAAAAACTAGTCTTCTGCTAAAAACCCAGTATTCAGATTGAGATACATAGCTTTAGCCTTCATATAAGATATGTCGATGAAACCCATAATAAAACATATGTTATCAACGATGTGATCACTTCAAATGCCCTTGGTCCCTTAATTATAGGAATGGGAGGAATTACTGACACCATCAAGAAGGTTCCCAACAGCCACGAAAAGATAAATGCTCCAACCCTGCATCAAAGTACGGATATAAATAAGCAAAACCTAATAAGCTGAGAGAAAAACCATAAATGCAACAAAATCAATATGATATTAATATCAGAATGTCATACAATGGGAATAAGTGATGCTATCAAAATGAAAAGTGCTCAACAATGGTCTAGTAGACAATATTGTCTGGTGAAGTACTATATGTTTAACAAATTTAGAAGAGAGAGAAATCAATGTTTACATACCCATAAAGAAAAGCTCTTATCCTGCTCTTCAGCCGGTCATATACGAAATACGTAGTGACAAACAGAGATATTGCAACCTGAAGTGTTGGTCCTTCCTCAGTTGGAAAGAGAACGGTCAGAACACCAAGTAACAAAAATGCCAGTGAAGTTTTTATAATGAATATGGTGGATGGAGTGTGAAATCTGCCTCTGACAGCCTGAACGAATCGGGATTGATTGACTGCCCTAATTTTTTTGTTGATGTCAATTTTTGGGTTTCTGCGCTCGTAGAATTTCTTCATGATTATTTTGTCATGCGCCGACTCAATTGAATCTACACTTGGCTTGTGCCCTGCATATTTCTGAATCAGGAAGTTCCTAGCTGCTTGAATTTCTTCTTCAGAAGCTTCCTTGCTTATTCCAAGTCGTTTATATGGATCGCTCACATTAATTCTTGGGAAAACAGCTGCATTTGTAGCAAAATAATAAGTTAAGCTATAACTTATTGTTGGTTTTATATAAGGTGATTCAAATATCATATGGATAAGGTGCAGAATAATTTATAGAGGTGCCAATTATTGTTACAGAGAGGATGCCCCTAAGACATGCAAGTAAACACGTTTCACAGATTTCAACCAAAACAAAGGGTTGGGAGTGGCACAAATGGATCACCTCGTGTTAAATGCTGACATATGACATTGTTATGTGAAAATTGTGTGTGTGTGTGTGTGTCACTCTCTGTCTCTCTCTCTCTCTCTCTAAACATTAAATAAGTGGGTTCTATAACTTATGAATAACTATCGAGAAAGGGGGAGAGAGGGATTTCGATATGATAAGGTCATGACACTTGTGAAAACTTAACATGAGAGGGTCTCTGCCAGGGCGGGGAAGAAGGTCATGATTCATGTGAGACGCGAGAGGATTTCTGCCCAAGGGTAGGGAAGACGGGGAAACAGTCATTCTTGTCAAACATTAAGCCAACATCTGTCTGTCACCCATAAAGCAGTTGTTTAACTGAAAAAACAGTTTCCCCCACCCCACATGCCGAGAAAAAAGAAACTAAACCAAACTGAGCAACAATTTCCTCTTTGAACTCCTTATGGTTTAGCCACCTACCCTCTCGGGCTTGTAATGCATCTCTTGGGATTCTTTTAAAAGAACAAAAGCAGAAAGGAAATTTATCCGTCCCTGTAAATTTATTGATATGAAAAGGTACAAGATACTCTCTTCACACTGGACAAAACAAGTCAAATACTAAGTTTTGCAAAACATCCATCAAACAAGGAAGGAAGTCTTTTTTATAGACTTCCTGTGCACGATAAGGAATAAAGGATCTAAAGCAACTATCCTAAAACAGAAAAACTAACCGCTACCCCAATCCTAACTAACTAACTACCAAGGAAACTGATTCCTAATTTCCCACACTCCTATACTTTCTTCTATAATAATTATCTCTAACAGTATCACTCTTTTTTATGCTATTTAAGTTCAGATTCTCAGGCACCAACAATTATGAAGACGAAAAAATGGCTTCAACTTAGCAAACCAATGAGAAAGACCACAGGAAAAAAATGTAGTCTAGCATCCAAGAGAGAACCAAACATCCATAATGATCACAGAATCATTTTGAAGTTTAGTTTTCTTCACAACCCCTATTGTTACAGAAAACATACTATTTAACTTAAATACCAGTTTGACTAGATCCATTTTCTGTATCATGAAATATAAGAATTGAGCTTCATCAAGATAAAAAAGTTACCGGCAGAATCATTTGACATATCACCAAATGAAGCATCCATGGCACTTCTGACCAATTGAACTTGTCGTCTATTGCATTTCAATCTAGGAGATGAAAAACTTGTTCTGTAAATTGACATGGTGAGGAAAATAATTAATTGTTTGACTTCAACAAAACATGAACCTTACATAAAGTTCCAAGTTCAAAAAGTAATGATTAATTGGGCATACCTTTCCACACTGGGAAACGCTGTCCTTTGTATACATTTACCAGCCACAGAAAATGACATGACCCGAACATGGCGTGATTCAAGGCAACGAGGAGGTAATTGGGGGCATCTTGAGAGACTACCACTCAACCCAGATACAATCATTGTTATAAAAAAATCTCCAGGAAATAAAACCCTATCTGTTTTTGCTTTGCGAGAAGAGAGAACACAACTTGAGGCTGTAAAATTCAAACATGCAAAAGAGAACCAATGAACAACATCAGGTAAACAGAGATAAATATGGTAATTATGGATGAGTATACCCTCAACTTACTCCCTAAACTAACGCTCTCTCCTACTTAGATCCTCAAATATATAAAAATAACAAGTATTGGTCCCTAAAGTTTATGAAATCCATAGTCCTTAAAGTTTTATAAGTAGTCTCTTACGGGGGGAGTAAAGAGTCGGATTTCACAAAACCTTAGAGACTGCATATAAAACTTCGGGACTAACAAGATGGATTTCACAACCTTGAGGGACTATTATTCTTATATACTTTAGAGACCAAGTAGGAGAAGGGTGTGTAAGTTCCCACTTCAAAGACTAAATTGAGGGTTTACTCATGGTGCAATACAAACAAAATACTATCATCACACAATTAATTAATTAATCCATTAATTGTTATAATCCAAAACCCAAAATCTCAATGTTTTCAAAATCCAAAATTCTCTCTTTATTTTGAATCAAATCTCTTAGAATTTGGGTTGGATTGGGTTGGACCTAACTGAACCTAAGAAAACCGAGACCACCAAACGTATTGTCAAGTCATATCTCATCAAATGTAAGACTCTTAACAAAATCAACCATAAAACACCGCGCAAATTGTTGAAATAAACTCATTTGAACAATGCAAATTTAGCAGAAGCAAGGTAACGACAAGATATTCTAGTATTGGACCACTAAAAAAAAAAAAAAGATTACAGACACATGATAATACAATCATATTCTAGTGTGTTCAACTCAACAAATGCAAGTACAACCCAAATTCATTCTATCGAAATAAGGGTAGTTTTTATCATGAAAAAGAAGCAAAATGAACCTACATAAACGACAAAATCGATGCAAGTTGAAGACACAAGATAGAACCTCGTATAAATAATAAATAAATTAAAATTAAAAAAACAAAAAAAAAAATTAGAGAGAAATTGAATAACTAGTGCAGTAGAGGAGAGTGATGAAAGTGGAATAAATGATAATCACATACAAAAGCGTCTGAAATGAAATGCAATTGAAATGATACCAGAAGTTGATAAGAGTGGAAAGTGTGCTTGTTTGTTTACCTTCGGCGTTAGAAAAAAAAAGGGGGAAAGTGTTGTTGTTGGGTTATTGAATCATCATGATTTTGGAGAATGGAGAGGGAAGAAGGGATAAACACTTTCCAAAGGGCACACACCAAAACCCTGCTTCCATATTTATTGATTTATTTACATTATTGTTTTAGAGGATAATATTTTATTTTCTAAAAATTAACAATTTTTTTTTTTTTTTAAAGAAGAAACTTATTGCATTTCATTCATAATAATAGTAGAGATACAAGATGGAATCCTAATATGAATATGGAAACTAGCATGATGCAAAGTCACTCTAGCAAAGCTATGAGCGACTTCGTTGGTTTGTCTCCGAATAAACCTAACATCAGAATTTACTACACTAAAATTAGAGACGCCACTTTTACTGCCATAAAGACTATCTACCACAGTTTCGCGAACCCAGTACATGGCTGATAATAAGCTTAAAGCCTCACCCAAATCCACATCAAGGAGCAGAGACATCCATTCAGTCTTGGCCAAAACATAACGAACTTCATCATCTCGAATGCACACACCAATGTCAACCCGATTCCGAGCTTGAGAAAAGGACGCATCAACATTACATTTAAATCTGTCGGGACTTGGTTTAATCAACTTCAAGTCGTTCGAGGTAGCGAGATGCTGAGGGATAGGATGACGAATAGACTAATCATTCTTCCAACTAGTAAGAAGAGATCCTGCACGAGCACAAATGGCTTGAGCTGTTTCAGTAACATTGTTTCATACTTTGTTGTTTCGATGCTTCCATATACTCCAGAGGGTCACACTGAAAATTTGCTTTTGCTGTTGATCCAGGTGTTGTAAGATAGCAAACACATTGGTTGGAAAGCTTGCATCAATATCAAAAACAGCCATCAAAACACTCCATAATCCGCTCTGCTGCCAACAAATCTTGCTTTTATCACACATAAAGAACATATGGGTACTATCCTCACCAAAATCATCACACACTGCACACCTATCAGTACACTGAACTCCTTTTGATTGCAATCAGATTCTTGTGGGCAAAGAATTACGAAAAACTCTCCATAGAAAATTCTTGACCTTTGGGGGCAATTTTAAACTCCAAATACAATTCTAGTTACCCGGCACATGGTGTTGTACAACTGCCACATCATTATTCAGAATATCCTTGTAAGCACTTTTAACTGAATAGGCACCATCCCTCTCAAAATTCCAAACAGGCACATCATGAGTTACCGAAGGGAATAGTGGAGTATTAAAAATATTTCTAGCAGTAGCATTGTCAAAAAAAACATTAATTATCTCCATATTCCATTATTTTTGGTGTGTAACCAACAAATCAGAAACAGTAATAGATGGACACTCCAAATGATGATGAGTATACGGTAAAATTCGTGTTGCATTACTGAGCCATGGGTGATCCCAAACTGGAATGTGTTCTCCTGTGCCTATACTCCACTGAAAACCACGTCGAATCACGTCTTTGGCAGTCCATATGCTACGCCAAACATAACTAGGATTATGGCCTATGCTAGCTCCAAAATAGTCACTTTGAGGAAAATATTTAGCTTTGAATAAACGAGTGATTAAAGACTCTGGAGAAGAAACCAACTTCCAAGCCTGCTTGCCAACCATAGCCATATTGAAAGCCTTAAGGCCCTTAAAACTCATACCTCCAAACACCTTAGGAACTGAAAGGCGTTCCCAATATAGCCAGTCCAATCCTCGAGAATTCGTTGAATTATGACCCCACCAGAAGGAGTTTAACAGTTTCTCTATCTCATTAATGAGGGATCCCGGAAGAAGGAAAACACTCATCACATAGAAAGGGATAGATTGCAAAGCAGACTTAATGAGAACCTCCCTTCCAGCCTGCGAGAGACATCTACTACTTCAGGAGTTGATTTTATTCCATATACGATCCTTAATAAATTTAAAAGTTGCATGTTTACTACGTCCAATCATAGATGGTAGCCCAAGATATTTACTTGTTCCCAACACTTGACGAACACCGAAAGTAGTAGCAATGAGATTCTTCAAATCATCTGGAGTATTACGACTACAAAATAATTATGACTTCTGGAGATTAATGGCCTGCCCCGAAGCTTCTTCATAAGTAGCCAAAATATTCTTCATACAAACATCCTCACGTTCACAAGCTTTAAAGAAAAGAAAGCAATCATTTGCAAAGATAATATGAGAAATAACTGGTGCATATGTGCATATCATAGTACCTCTAATGTCATTGCGACGTTCAACTTCACGAATTAGGGAGGAAAGACCTTCAACACAAATGATGAACAAATAAGGTGAAAGAGGATCACCCTGACGAAGGCCACGCCCTGGTACAATAGGACCCACCGATGCTCCATTAACCAAGACCGAGTAATCAACCGTCTCAACACAAAGCATAATCCAACTAACCCATCGAGATGAGAAACCTAATTGAATCATGATTTCTCGTAGATAATCCCAATCTAGTATATCATAAGCTTTACTAATGTCCAACTTAAGTGCAACATCCCCACTCTTTCCTTTAGCCTTTGCCTTCATATAATGAACAATTTCAATAGCCACCATGGCATTGTCTAAAATGGATCAACCTAGGACAAAAGCTGACTGATTAATAGAAATGCATTTATCGAGCACCTTTTTGAGCCTATTAGCAAGCACCTTGACTACAATTTTATACACAACATTACAGAGAGCAATAGGCCGCCAACCTTTTATTGAAGTCTGAGAATCACCTTTAGGTATAAGCGTAATATTAGTAGAATTGACATGTGGTGGGAAAACACTACTTGCTAACCAATGTCAACCTACCTGATAAACTTCACGACCACAAGAGTCCCAAAAATGTTGATAGAAACCTGGGTTAAAGCCATCAGGCCCTGGACATTTATCTGTTTGCATGGAAAAAGCTGCTTGTTTGAACTCCTCTAAAGTGAAAGTCGCAGTCAACATATCATTATCATCCCCGATGATTGAAGTTGGAACCAAGTTAATGATAGTTGCACGAGAACTCTGTGATAAAAATTAACAATTTGTCATTTGGTTTTACCTAATATTTTTTTTCTTCCATAGTTTCAATTGAAAGAAATAATAGTCGCGTGAGGTTATCTTAGTAGGCAATAACAATGCATAATATATGCAAGGTTCCGGGTTCAAACTTCGGACATCACCAAAAAAATTGAAAGAAAATAATATTTGAACATCAAAATTTTGAGATCAAATACGGTGTCATTGATTTTTATTTATATTTTTTAAATACATGTAAGTTTTTTTGAGGAAAATTCATGTAAGTTGTAAATGATGTAAAGTAAAGATTTATAAGGAGGGCTTTTAGGTCAGATTACATAGGAACACTGATAAAAAAAAGGAAAATGCTAACGAGTGCTCTCAGGACAATGATTAAGGAAGCAAATATAATATTTTTGCATTGGAACTTGTGCATTCAACTTCTCAAAAGTATAAAAAGTGATATTTTCAACCTAAAACTTTCTTTTTTTGGTTTCTTTAACCATTGCCCTAAGGGCACCAGTTAGCATAACCCAAAAAATAAGGGTTAATAGTGTTTTATCCTCTGTAATATAAGTCAGTTCTAATTTTTCTCCTGTAAATTTTTTTATTTAGATTCCGTCCTTGTAAAAAAAAGATTCCTCAGTATACCCTCGAGCCAGCTGACTCACCAGAATCTCTTACGTAAAGCTGGCATGAATCTTTTTTTGGTGGTGGCCGGGGTTTGAACCCCGAATCTTGCATATATTATGCAATACCAATTGAGCTAAGCTCACGAGATCAGCTGACATGAATCTCTCACCACATCATATTTAATTAAAAAAAAGGAAAGAAAACAAAATAAAAAACAATTTAAAAATTCTAAAAATTATTTTTCGAAAATTAAAAAAATAGAAAAAAGTTAGAAAAAGATCAAAGGGTTGTTTAACAAAAATAAAATAAAATTATGTAATAAATACAAACTATATCTTGCAATAAGAGGTTAACAAACTTTGCGGAGGCTGGTTTAACAGCCGGATATCCATGGTAAATTAAAGATGAAACTCGCAAACCAGTATACCGCCCAATTTGTCTATCTATAACTGTGTTTATTATTAATTTGTCAACCACACATCTTAAGGTAACTGACGAGGACGATAATAATCATACAAGAGTGTTGATGTGAATATCCATGTAAAATAAAGTCAACCGTTACAACTGAGTCTGATTCCACGTAGATCTTTTTGAACCCTTGATTTTGTGCAAATTGAAGTGATGAAAAGGTATCCCACAATTTTGCATAAAGAAAATATCCAAATCACGAGAAACATCGTCTAAGCAAGCTCCACCTTCATCTATACGAGGACTGCCCCCAAACCATCATAAAATTCTAATAAAAAAAGGTTTAGTCGCTCACGACAACCGAAATTGTTACAAAATAATTGAAACACATACTAGATAGAACAAGATTGCAAAAGATTACAGTTTTTTGTTTTTAAGAACATAAATTCATTCTCCAAAGTGTTTTTTTTCTTAAAAAAAAAATAACAAAAAGTTGTTTCACACAACTTGAACAACAGATAAGCAACAGTTAAATGAAAAATAAAAGTCCTTGTAAGCTTAACTCTGTTGGTAAGAATATTGAATAATATATGCAAGGTCAGGGGTTCGTACCTCGAACACAAAAAAAAAATGAAAAATAAAAGTGGGTGATTAGGCCGATTCTAATTGGTGTATGTTGAAAGAATACGTGACCCTAATATTAAATTTTTTGTAGCAAAGGCGGCTTAAATAAATTTTATTCTGAGTTGTTGCGTCTATCGTAGGTAAGAAGACTTTAATAATGGTGGGTTTTCCGGTAGAAAATAGTTTTGCACACAATTAACTAAAACATATAAAATTATCACATTAATTGAAAATATTAATTAAAATGTCAATTTTAAATGTTTTGATTGACTATATGTGCAAAATTGTTTAAAAGGTCAATCCACCATCATTAAATTCATCCAAGAATTGGTTTAATCATTGAGTAAATGATTAATTTGGTCTTTAACTCTGTACCTCGCTGTCACAAATGTCCATACCTCAAAATTAAATGCAAAGTAGTCTTTGAATGTGCAATTTCATTATCAATTTAGTATTTGACATTAAATTTGAGATCAAATTTAGGGATCTAAGATTCGATTTGGGAAGATATCGATTTTTAGTTCAAGTACTTTCAGTTTATTCTCTCTTACACTTCATGCATGAGTTAACAAAAGTTTGTAACGACAAGACTAAACTAAATAATAACGAAATGCACATTCAAGTCTATCTTTGTGACAATGGGGTGGAGAGTCGGTAACCAAAGTGATCATCTTTTTAGTAATGTGCATTTCTGAAACGAGAAAAGCCCCGGTGCGCCACGTCACTGTTCACCAACCATAATGTTTAAACACCCTTTCACTTTCAATTGAACCCACTTCAAAGATCCACTTCATTCATGTTTCACTTCTTAAACAATCAAGCAAACTATAACACCATCCCCTTGTGAACAATACGACAACGTTTCATCCCCGTAACAATCATTTCCCAGATGGCCACGGCGTCGCCGCCGACTCCGACGTCGTTTCTATCATCAACACAGAGATACGCTGCCGCAGCATTGTTCGGACTATCCCTTCACGATTCCCAAATTAACCAAACCCGCATTCTACCCTTACCTGCTTCCGATGACTCCATCTCCAACATCAATCGAATTAGTAGTAGCAGCTCTAGCAGTTCCGATTCTGTTTCCGATGATCCCCATCTTTGGGTCCACCACCATTCCGGTTTACTCCGACCCGTTTTCAAGTTCGTCGTTAAATAACTCCACTCTTTTTCCCCTTCTACTTAGTTACTCCTTAGTTATTCTCAATTTGAATTTGAAATTTAATCTGAATTTGAATAGGTTTCTAGATATTGATTCATCTGCATGGTATGGATTAGAGGAAACTGCTGGTTCTCCTTCGGCTACACATCATGTTGGACCTGTATGTCTCTTCTCTAACTTCTTCCTTTCTCGTGCATTCATTACTAAACATAAAATCAAGTTAAACTGTCTTCGTATAAACCATAAGCTGTTTTAATAAGTTGTTTTCAGCTTATTTTTCAGAAGCTCTCATAGCTTATGAAAATAAGCTAAAAACAACTTTTGAATATGTCACAAGATTTTTCATAAATCTTTCCAAACAGTTTTACCAATTTGTATGCCAATAGATAAGCTCACATAGTAAATTCAAACATGCCCTTCGTTGTAATTAGAATTAATTAACCATCGATTAAATCCTTAAATGATCACTATCTTCAGTTTAGTCACTAAAGTAGATAAAAGTAATTAGTGCCTAAAGTATATGAAATTTCTATCACTTGAGTCTCTGCTATTAATATTAAGATATTAAGGGCTAAAATGACAAATTTCATATACTCTAATAATGATAGTAAGGACTACATTGACTAAAATGTTTTTAATATGATATTAAGGGTTACAATTGGAAAGAGAGTGATACTTTAGAGGCTAAATTGATGGTTTATTTTAGTAATAACACATTCACTTTAATGATTTTGTATCCCATTATGATTATATATATACATGTATGTGAATGTTTCAGTTTATGAGATTGTTATCACAAGAATCTGATGATAATTCTGCTGAATCTGCTCAAAGGTTAGAACAAGAACTTGCATTGTCAAAAGCTGTTGATGCTATAGTACTTGAAATGGAAAAGAATTTGCAGCCTTCTAACTCTAAAAGAGAGAGGATTAATGAATACGAGCATCAGTGTCGTGAAAAATATTCGGCTCCTGATGTTCAATCTAATCCTGAAAAGGCTGATGTTGATGTAAACTTGGACAATCAGAAGGAGACTGATGCTGCCCCTTTAATCAACTTGGAAGACCCGCCGCAACAGAGATCTGATAATAGTAAAATTGACGAGAAACCAATTGAAGAAGTGCTGATGCTTAGTGATCAGAGGAAAGTGACGGTTCTCTATGAACTTCTCTCTGCTTGTCTTTCGGATTTGCGTGAAGATGACAAAGAATGTAAGCGGAGGAGAAAGGGTTATGATGCTCGTCATCGCGTGGCTCTGAGGTTGCTGGCAACATGGCTTGATGTCAAGTGGACAAAAATGGTTTGCAACTTTGCATGATGAATTTTTTTCAATATAGAACTTTGTTGATAGTGAAACAATCTGTTTTAAGTTTATGAGTTGCGTGGTTTCTGATTATCTTTACTGGATTAACAAGATATGTCGGGAATTAATCTTTGTTGCTGTGAACGCAAATACATTCACCTTGGTTTCTAAGTTACTGACATCCAAGTTCTATTACGGGTTATTAAAATCTTGTATGTTTACTGGTTTGATATCTTCTAAGTATGAAGATTGAAGATGAATGTTCGCTTTGCAGGAGGCCATTGAGACCATGGTTACTTGTTCTGCAATGGCTATCATTAAAGAGCAAGAATCAAATAAAGAAGAAGCTCAAGGAAAAGGAAGCAAATGGGCAAAATTGAAGCGTGGTGGTATTATCGGTGCTGCTGCAATTACTGGGGGAACCTTGTTGGCTATTACTGGTGGTGCGGAATCCTTAATATCTTTTTGACTGTACTACATAATATATAGTATTAAATGAATAATTTCCACATGAATATGGTTTTTATAAACCATTCAACAGGGTTGGCTGCACCAGCAATTGCTGCTGGACTTGGAGCTCTAGCTCCAACTTTAGGTACTCTGATTCCTGTAATTGGTGCCAGTGGATTTGCTGCAGCTGCCGGTGCTGCAGGAACTGTTGCTGGTTCTGTTGCTGTTGCTGCATCATTTGGAGGTACAAATATGATGGATTTGCCAGAATTTTCTCACACTATATGTTGATATTTCTTCTACACTCTTTTCTTTTTGAGTTTCATTCAAGTTATGGAAATAGATGGTATCACCAAGTCATTTTTGTCATGCTAATGTGTATTATAGGTGCACTGTGTTGTATTCTATTTTGGGTTTTGAATCTGTCTTCAATATGGTGGTTCTTGGTTTACTTTACTGTTTGACTAAAAGAAAGGGTTGTGACATAAGAGTGGTTTATATTTTTTTTGCTATAATAGTTTGACATGCTTACAGTAATTGCTTAAAGAAGACAACTCCCTGTCACAATTGAATACAAACTCTTTAAATTCATCTTTTGATTGTTTATAGGAGTATATACAAAGGGGTAGCGTGGGAGTTTATCTTTAGTTTTACAAATTAACTGACTGGTGGAGTGATTTGTTACCATTAATATCTGAAATATCCCAAAGACAGTCCATTTGATTTCTTTGCAGTACATGCTGGTTTTTGTGTTTTACTATTATGATTAAATCAGCATCTGTAGAACAATTGGTTTCTTATTTGTTTTAACTTTTATGTATGTCAGTAATATTCTGTTTTCAGGTGATGAAATTTTTTAATGTATCAATTTGTTCTACCTCTATCAGCCGCTGGTGCTGGACTTACGGGAAGCAAGATGGCTAGGAGAGTAGGGGGTGTTGACGAGTTTGATTTCAAACCTATCGGAGAAAACCATAACCAAGGCGTAAGTTTTTATACTTTTATATTCCTGTTTTTTTTTGCGACAAGACTTTCCTCAATTGAATTATGATCTGTGATTTTGCATTCTCATGTATGAGCCTGTCTCACCTTTCTTGTATTATCAGATAATATTTTGGCACTTGGTCTATTGTTGAAATTAGTTTATTCTTGAACTTTTGATTGCAGAGGCTAGGGGTTGAGATCTTGATCTCCGGATTTGTCTTTGAGAAAGAAGATTTTATTAGACCATGGGAAGGACTGAATGACAATTTGGAAAGGTAAAATAGTGGATATTTATTTCATTACAATTGTTGCCATCCAAGGGAGGTTGTTTCAGCATGGAATGCTTGGATCGGGTGCAATTTGTCGATTAAAATAAATATCCTATTACTGAAATTACCTTATTCCTTATATATATTTTACTTCAATTTGTCTTGATTCTAGAAATTGCACTGATATCATTCTTATGATTGATGATCCCACAAAAAAATGACCTTTTACGGCGTTGCCAAAAGTTAGGTATTCACTTCAATGGGAGTCTAAAAATCTGATTGCTGTGAGCACTGCGATTCAGGATTGGCTTACTTCAAGTAATTGCTTTGGACTTTAGGTTTCTGTCACTTCTATGTTATTATTAGTATGTATATAAGTATATTTGTATATGATGCTAATATTTCCATGACTTGCATCAGGACTTGCAATGCAACTGATGAAGCAAGGGGCAATGATGACTGTTTTGAGCACACTTGTAACTGCTCTGGCTTGGCCAGCTGTATTACTTGCAGCAACTGATTTCATTGACAGTAAATGGACAATAGCTATTAACAGGTTTACTTTGTTACTTTGTTTCTTGATTCTAAGTAGACTAGAAAGTGTGCTTGGCTGTGCTTGACTTGGAGTAGTCTTTGGATGGGTGACCTACCGGGAAGTTTCCCGGTAAGCGTGCGAGTGAGGACAAAACACGCTGAAAAGACTCGTGTTGGTTTGTAGGGTCAGTCGGCAATCCTGAAAGCAGTCTGGGATGTTACAAATGGTATTAGAGCCGACCTCTCCCAGTACGGTGTGGTTCGGGGACGAACCAAGCGGAAGCTGGTGGGCATGTAACACCCAAGGCTGACGAGGGCGGGGAGTGATCGCCGGTGCACAAGGCACGACAATGAGCGGCTCCCGATAGTTTCTAGAGGAACCGAATCACACCGGAATGAGAGGGTTCCTGAGGCCGTGCAAGTATGGGACTGCATGGTTGAAGGAATGCTTATAAGAATTGTTTGGTACTATCTATATCAACAAGTTGCATCTTCTTTTTGCTAGCCCATTCCATAAGAACTCCACAGTTAAGCGTGCTTGACTTGGAGTAGTCTTTGGATGGGTGATCTACCGGGAAGTTTTCCGGTAAGCGTGTGAGTGAGGACAAAACACGCTGAAAAGACTCGTGTTGGTTTGTACTTTGTAGGGTCAGTCGGCAATCCTAAAAGCAGTCTGGGATGTTACAAAAAACTTCTGTGTGATTTTAGCATTTGATGTCATGTATGGAATTCAAGATGTTAGACACATGGAGTATTAGGAATTAGAATTGTCATTATGTTTGCAATGTTATTGGGCTAAGCTTTTACTAGTTGCACACTGTTACACTACTATAGTGCTTGACTTAGAAAGTTAATTGTAAAATAGGTGTATAAGATTTATGTTTTGCATCTCATCAAATATCTACAGATTACTATTACATTTGATGTTTTAACAAGGGTTTCAGTTGATTTTGCTGGATAGTTAGTGTGTATTACTATCAAACTTAACCGAGTCATAGAAATTGACAACTGCAAGGAACTAAGATTTCATCTAACCTAAGGCAAACAGATTTCGGGGTCATAATCGATGGGTAAAAAAAATAAACTAATAGTATATTTTAAATTATTAAAATATTATGATTGAACTGGTTGGAATTTAAAATAAACACACTGAAAAGACTTCTTTATTATTGGTATGACTTTAGCAACCGTTACAACAGAGGAATACATCACATTGAACTGTAAATTACGAAGGAAATGATGAAAAGGATGAGATTGCCCTAGGAATTTGAGAGCCTAGTCTCTCCCAACCAGTCTCAAAGTATCTAAATGCCCCTCTTTTCTTAAACATCTTTATTTGTTATTCTAACTTCCCGTAGCAGTTACTGCACATATAGCAATTACCAATAATTAAACAAACACCCTATAATATATTGAATAAACAATTTACTACTATTATATAACTTTTGCCCCAAGCCTAATTGGATCTATAGGCTTCTTTCTAACATACACCCTCGTGATTGGAGGCCTATTACTAACATATTATTGATTGGAGGCCTATTATTTTTTTCTTTTTGTTTTCACAAAATTGGAATTCTGCTGCTCACCTTATTCACCTCTAAGGTGAAATCTACACCTAATTTGACCTTTTGCCAAAATGAAATCTACACCTGTGTGGTTAAACGCCATAATTTTCTAGCTAAAAACAATTTACTGGATGATCTGGTTATGTTTGTCTTTTTGGCTACAAGGGTGTTTTAAATGTGATGGGTTTGTGAACAGTTTCTGTTCCTAGTTTACACTTAGATATACTTATCTTGGTTAATTTTTTTTTCAGATCAAACAAAGCAGGAAAGTTACTTGCCGAAGTATTATTAAAAGGATTGCAGGGAAATAGGTATCTTACTATTTTTTTACTTGAATTATTAGGAATTGCAGATGGTGCAATGATATTGATCTATGAGTTTCAGGCCTGTGACACTTGTAGGTTACTCTCTTGGGGCAAGAGTTATTTTCAGTTGCCTACAGTGTTTGGCTAAAACAGAAAATGGAGGTATGCATTTCTAGCTTCCTCTCTTAGTTTTTCTTTGACAAGTTAAATTATTAGACATTGTATATTAAATTGATAGCTTTATTTTATGCACCTTTATCTTTTCAACTCTTGTGAGGGGTGCATATGATTTCACGTCCCTTGGTAGTCATTTCATGTTTATCTGTTGAATAAGATGTTCTTATTAATTTTAGGGTTTTACCCTTTTATTGGCAGCTGAACTAGTAGAAAGAGTTGTACTTCTTGGAGCACCGATCTCAATCAGGGATGAGAACTGGGAAGCTGCCAGAAAGGTTTATATGGAGGATATAATTTTTCTCTTGATAGAATTTCCTCACCTGTTTTATGAGACTGACTTTTTCTAAAAACCATGGTATTCTGTAGATGGTAGCAGGGAGGTTTGTAAATGCATATTCAAGGAATGACTGGATACTTGGTGTGGCCTTCCGTGCCAGGTACATAAAACATAGTGGTAAAATTTTTGCAATGCAAAGTCGTAGGCACTTGAAGTGCACTTTCACTACTATAACCTTTGGTCCAATAAAATGCTCGCAAATAGAGGTATAATAGAGCTCACTTAATCATTAAAGTTTCAAGCTTGGCTTGTAAGTGAAAAAGCTTGCTCAAGTTTGGCTTCACTCAAGTTTGAAGCTAGGTTTTGGCTTGCTTAAAAAATATAAAACTTAAGTTTTAACACCTTTATGGCTCAATCATTTCCTTCTGTATTAAAAAATATAAAACTTAAGTTTTGGCCTGAAGTTATTAATGTCAACCCTACAAAGTTAGAGCTCTGTTAATTTAAATAATTTAGTTTTATTTTATTTTCTAGTCAAAAGAAAGTCATGGGATGCCATGTATTGTTTTAGTCTAACCAATAAATGAAAACATGTGCTTACTTAGTTATATAGATCTCTATGCTTGTTATTTAACAAAATAATTGAACTTGTTCGAGCTTATAATGAATCGTGCTCAAATAATACACTACCTACCTTACTGCTACATTAGCTCATATACACTCATACTCCTACTTGTGAAAGTTCACATTAAAAATATCATAGCATGATATGTGCTTTTGTATGGATGTTGTTGTAAGTATTAGAAGAGAACATAGTTCCATATATTTATATATTTATCGACTCCGCTTCAGCTATTTGATCTGCACCAATATCTGTCTCATGGCTGTCGTTGATTTTCACAGTGCACCTTTTTCATATGTGGATAGTTGTCCCCTCTCACATTCCTTTGTAGCTATGGTGTCTGGCACAGTTTAGAGATGAGTGAGTGCAAGCGTTTAGAGGGATTTAGTCATAATATGACATAGTTAATTTCAATTGATTAAACTTATGTCTAGGTAATTTGTGCATAATTACTATGTAATTTTTGTAGAATTATTGTTTTGATCAATTTGTGCAGAGTGATTTTAAGTAACTTGTAACAAGATTCAATTTTAATAGACAGGAAGTTGCAATTATAATTATAATGAATTATTTTACTTTGAGCAGTCTACTTACAAAAGGATTAGCTGGAATCGAACCAGTTGATATTCCTGGGATCCAAAATGTAAGATGTTTCTTCATCCTCTTTGTTAACCTATAAATATTTTTGCAAGTTGCAACCTTATAAAAAATGAGCAGCATTGACGGTTCATGAAATTCAAATATTCATTTGTTCAATAAAATGGTGGTATTTTGATTTGTAGGTCGATGTCACAGATCACATTGAAGGCCATTCATCTTATCTGTGGGCGACACAACATATCTTAGACCAGCTTCAGTTGGATACATGTTTTCCTGTTTATAGCGGTGTCTCTTGCATACAGTCAGGAGCAGAACCAGAAATTTGGATGAAGGGAGGGCAAGACCAAAAAGAATTGTAGAAGTATAAATTTTCACATGTATTACATATACAAAATAAAATAAAATTCTTATCAGTGAAAAAAGAATAACCATATTGTGTAAATGAATAGACTATATAGATAGGAAGAAAAAAAAACACGACCTCTTTTTCATATATTTATTTAATACAAGCTAAGTGGTGAGGGGAAGCCACAAAATTTAGATATGAACGTTCTAATTAATATTTTTTGGAGGTTATCACGACATCACAATGCCAAGAAGGTGCTGTAATTTTCTGTATACGTTTCTTAGAAGCAATTGTAGTCTGTGTTGAATCTTAGTTTCATTTAATAGTGTAAGTGTGTAACATCAAATGTTCCATACTTTAGGAAAATAACGAATTTGTTATTTTTATTTTTTATAAAAGAAAAGGAACGAATTTTTTAACTTTGTTCAGAGTTTTGTTTTCTGCTATCTAATTTTTATTTGTGGATAGACAAATGTTAGTAGGTTTTTTTTTTTAAACAAAATGTTAGTAGTTAGTAACTAGTGGTAGTTGTCAATATATTAATTTTTTTTTTTTTACAAAAAAGAACTAAAACTTAACATGCAAACCTAATTAATTTAATAGCTATTTTTTTCATTAAATTTGTCTCATTTTTACGAAAGAAAGTCATTTATGCTTGAAATAAGAAAAATGCCGTTAACTTGATTAGTAGGGACAATACATTGTAATATGGAGAGTTATTTTTTTGGTTACAAAATTTTAGGGTGAGGGGATGGTGCCCCAATCCAAGGCAGGGAAGACCTTCGGGCTCAAAGAGCACTTACAAAGGTAATTACATTTACCTCCCTTCAAAGGCACTAGCAGGGCTTGAACCCGGGTTCTCTCAAATTCAAGACCTGTCTTTTTACCACTAGACCAAACCTTTGGAGTTTGTAATATAGAGAGTTATGGTTTGAACCTTAGACATTCTATCTATTAGCCTTTTAAGATTTTCTTGCCCCTTGATAAAAAATAGAATAAAAGCTAACCGTCATTTGGTTAAAAAAAAATATCTTCAAGATAAATTTAGAAGTATTGAGTAAAGACAAAGTGTTCAAGTAAATTGGCATCTTTTCCCGGTAAAAACAAAGTAAATTAGGGTTTTTTTTTTTTTTTTTGTAAAAACAAAGTAAAGTTACTGATTAAATTTCCCTGCTGTAATGTTTTCACACAATTTCACGCTGTAATCAATTAATATCATCCGTTGATTTGAGATTGTACGGCTCGCAATTCACTCAGTTTCACACAATTAATTTCATCCGTTGATTTGAAATTAGCACGAGTTCCTTAATGCGATTCATCCCAATCAGCAACAACCCAAATCGTAGGTGCTTTGATTTGATTGGTCAATTTTTAGATAAAAAGGTAACCGTCCATTTCACATTTCCCTACGCAAATTTAATCATTTTTCATACGCTTACAGAACCTAACTCTGCATTCATTTTAATTCTTCATTTTCCCTCTTTCTACGAATAGTATAACTTTCTTGTGAAGGTTTTCGAATTCAGAACCTGAAATTCGCTCTCGATTATTCAATGGCTGCGATTTGTAGACATATGCGCCAATTATCTGGTTTAAGAGAATTAGGGATTTCGAGAATAGCACAATCATCGTCTTCGCTTCAAATTCAAACTTCAATTTTCGATCCATATCTTTCATTTTCAGCTTCAACCACAAGATCTTTTTCTCAATCTCAATTGGTCAAATCCAATGGCAAACACTTGTTCCTCGTTGACACATTGGCTCTTGTAATTTCACTTTTTTTGTTATTATTTTTAACTCGTGCATGTTTGGAATCACGATGAGTTTGACGGTGTTGAAGCATGTAGCTTTTGTTAAAATTAAGTGATGCACTGTGATTCTGCTAAACTCATCGTCAATCCAAGTATATTGTAACTTATGGTTGAATTTTGTTTCATTGATTTCATGGTTTGACTTATTGGTTTGAATTGTGATTTTTGTAGGTTAGGAGATTAGAAGGGCAAGGAGTGCCTTCAAAGCAAGCTGAGGCTATAACTGCTGCTATAACTGAAGTCTTGAATGATAGTCTTGAAAATGTTTCTCAGGCTTTGGTATCCAAAGGAGAAATGCAGAAAGTAAGAACCTTTGGTGCAACATGCTTTATTGTTTTTAATGAAGTTACTAATGTTTCTAAGTGATTCGTGAAAACATTTATGTGGGTCTGTTTACTTTATGAAAATATTTCCTATTTTCATTTCCTAGAATATGTGTTCATTTTAACTAGTTAATAAGAAGATGATTGATTTTTGAAGTGATTCTTTATGATGGAGCGAAGATAGAATGCCATCTAGGAATGATGCATTTCACGGAAATAATGAAATTAGTTCTTTTGTCATTTTCATTAAGCAGACCCTTACTTATTCGGGACAATTTTAGAGACTAAATTTATTAATCTAAATGAACTTATTGATCAAGGGTTTTCGATTTATGTAATCATTTTGGAATTTTGTTAATTTCATATAAAAAATGCTCAATTCATACAATTTTAGGGACTAAATCTTCGATGCACTCATCTTTTTGTTGTTGTTATTCTGTGGGGTGTGCAATTTGCCTGTGTTACCAAATGTTGCAGGACTTTAATTTAGAATCCGGACTAATATGAGCTATTTTGTTTCTTCTTTTTTTAGACTGAAATGATTCAAGAGTCCAACCTGTCTAAATTCAAATCAGAAGTGCAGAGCTCACAGGTATTTATTAATTATGAGTTATGAGGCAGTGTTTGTTATGTGTGGATTTGAAGCTGTATGATTTTTGGGCACAAAGATGCGTTCGTACTAGTAGTGAACATGCTAGGGCTGTACAAACGACTTTTGTGCATCATATATCATTTCAGGCAGGGGAGGCATCCTACTTTACTAATGCCATGCCATAAGTATGGTTTTCAAATTTTTAATGAGGTAGCCACTCTAACTCAGGATGAACGATATTGTTTGCATTTACTTATTGGCAAAACATTTTAGGGAATATATGCATCATGTTCCCCAAGGATTAGGTTAAATCAAAATACCTATTATTGTCTTTGTTCTGTACATCAATAAGACATGTTAATGGACTAATGGCACTGGCTTCTCTTTTCATCCCTTTCATTCCGCTCACTGCTTCTATTGTATTGCATTGCATGTGATGAACATGAAGTTGTCACAAACTTCCAAAACAATGTATTTTGGGCACTTGTGAAATTGGATTTCTTGAACCGATTCAATTTTGGGATTTAGACAAAACTTCTGATGTGGGATATTGTTCCTGCTCAAACTTTTGTTGCCTTGTTTTTTAATCATTTTGTATTGATTTTATTAGAATAAAGACCCATTTTAGTCCCTCACAATTTCCTTGCGACCCAATTCAGTCCCTGATAAAACTAAATACCCAAATTACTCCCTAACATTTTAATAATGGCCCAATTCAGTCCCTGACTCATTGTAACAGAGGGACTAATTTGGTATTATTTTTTGTGAAGGATTGAATTGGGCCGCATGGAAATTGTGGGGAACCAAAATGGGTCTTTAATCTTTTAGCTATGAACTTTCTGCTGCGTTAGATATTCAATGACTTATTCAAAAGTTTAAACTTCCATGAGTAAGCTTATTAACATCTGATATTTGTAAAACCAGATAGTATAGAAAGCAAAGGAAAATGAATACATATTTTAACCAAGAGAATAGACGGGGAAATTCATAAAATCTCATTGTGTGGTTACCTTTTACATCTGAAGATCATCAAAACCAAATAGGCTGTTTGTGACTCCATGCTATTAAAACAATTCATGTGTGTCCGTTGCTATGATAGGATTCTTGGGTCATCGATTGTGATCCTCCTCAAGGTTTATCTCATTATCACGGGAAAATAGGATTTTAACTTTTCCAAAGATCCAAATATGCTTCTTATGTTAATGATACTTGTCAAAATAATACTTCATATATATATGTGGAGAACGTACTTCTGTTGCTTATCTTTTAAATAAATTCTTTAGGAGAGTAAATCTAATGGTTGGAGAACACGTGTACACTATATAAGTTTGTTGGTTATGTTATTGTTTTATGTTAGGAAATTACTGCTGGGACTGGGAGGGCATCTGTCTTATGATCGCAACTATTATGCTTCCGTTTTTTTCTTGACCATGATTTTATATATATATTTTTATCCTTGTAATTGTTGTTTGCATTAATTCATTTGATTTATTTGTGAGAATGGTTTTGTTTTTCTTGTGCTGTAAATGCTGAAAAACTTATGATTCAGGGGCACCATTTTTCACTGTTGCAACATGAAACTGAAAAGCTTAGGAATGATATAGAGAAGATGCGCAGTGAATTGAGGTATATTCACCAGTTTGAGAAATTGGCCTTGACCAACCACCATAGCTGTGCTAATTTGTTTTGTTATGAGTTTTATGGTGCAATCATATGGTTTGTGATGCAGGTATGAGATGGACAAAGTCACTGCTGGGCAGCGATTGGATTTGAACCTTGAAAGGGGGTAAGTCAAGAACAAATGTGCTGTTTGTCAAAGATTTCAGAACTTATTGAAATTCTTGTTTTCACTGCTATGGTTGACATTTTACTTCACTTACAGGAGAACTAGGGAGGAACTGTCAAATCAGAGTGCTGAAACTAACAACCTGACCAACAAACTTGATAGGGTAAGCGTATGCGTTTGATTTTACGGTAGAAACCATTAAAATTGGGTAATTTTTCATCTCGTCCCCCTAAAGTGTGGCTTTTTTATGGAAGCACGCTTCCGGTAGTGTATTTTTTGGGGCTTTGAGCATATAGGGGGCATAATGAGAATTTACCTAAAATTCTGTCTATTTTAGTACAAGTAATTCATACTGTCACCAAACCTTGATTTGACTATAAGCGATCAAATGTAGCTTATGCTTGGAGTTAAAAAATTTACATATGTTTTACATGAAATTTGCTTTTATTGTAAAATCATCTAACATAAAACGCTTAATTTCAAACACAATTTTTGCCAAATCATTTTACAATATATTTAGTTGAAAATTGCACTTCTGAAATGTTCATCCAAAGAATCACATACAAAGCATACATGTGACATTTAGTAGAAGTCGATTTTCTTGCTATTTGCAGCTCATGCCATTGGGCATTTTTTTTTATGTAAATTTGTGTCATGATATTCAGGAGATTCATTCTTTAAGAGCACAACTGGAAGCAGCTAAATATGAGGTCATAAAATACTGCATAGGAACACTTGTTTCAATCTCTGCCGTTGGGCTTGCTGTTCTCCGCATCTTGATGTGAACAGGGTGTCTGGTGTCTCAGTTAACAATGTAAAACCAGGTGCAAAAGATCAAGATTAGCTATTTGGAAGATGTTGTATGTTCTGTTGGAAACAATCGCAAATTTACAGTACATAACTAGTGGAGCTGAAGGAACTAGCTCCCCATTAGGCAAAGTTGGGCCTTTTTTTTATGCCCTATTCTTTCTACAATTTCCTTTCGTGTATTCATTCGCCATGCTTGTGGCATATTTGCACGTGATGATAGTATGGGATAAACACACGCATCTTAGAGGCCTGGATTATTATCTACTTCAGTTTAGCAGATGAATCTAGATTCTATGTATTTGCATGCTTTACATATATGAAGTTATGAATTGAACACACTCAATATAATTTCTTCGTTTCTTTTGCCCAGTAGTCTAAGCGCATATGCATTTTGAAATGTTTTAAAAACTAAATCAGATGATTCAATCAGCTATGGTTTGGTGATTGGAACGGTTAAATCGAGTTTCGTCCCGGTTTGAACTTCAAAGTAATTGAAACATGCCTTTACTTTAACAAATTGATTATAAATGTCTTAGATTATCTGTATGTGACCGTCTCATGGCATGTTAGGAAAAGCGATATCTACATACTATAGGCTATAACAAAATACAAGCAAAAAAGATTAAAAATTCAAATGTATTTGATACAAAATTTATACCAAAATCATTCGATTTTTTAGATATGTTTTGCTGATATTTTGTTATGGAAGTAGTGCATGACTTTTAGGCTATGTTTGCGGGTTTGAAGGGAAGAAGAGAAAATACTTTGGAAAGAAAAAGGAGGAAATGGAAGGAAAAGATGGCTTTGATATGAGAGGGTTTTGAGGAGTTCATTTTTGTTCATAATATAAAATATCGCTTGTTTGAGGGAACTCAAAGAAAGTATTGAATGAGATTTTTAGACATCTTAGATAATTTCTTTTACATGTTATAATATTCTAAAAATTAATGAATCATAAGTATTCTCTTATTATTCTCCACAAAGTTCTCTTTTTAACAAGGTGAAACAATACTATATATTTTTCACTCTTCCTCCTCAAAAGGTCCTTCCCTTTCATCCTATCCAAACTCCCCTGTCCTCCCTTTTGTGTAAGTTCCTTTTACATAATGATATAAGAATCTTAGAAATAGAAATAAGATCCTTAATCAAGAATTAAGTATACAACGTTAGAACTCTCCTTCTAGATAGTCTTGGTATCCCAAAAGAGATAAATTTTACATGTCCAATTTAGTTTTGGTAAAAAAAAACATTGGTTTTAATTTTTGTGAATGAATAAAATAAAAAAGAAAAGTAGACCCAACTATCAAGTGAATAAAAAAACAGAATAGAGAGTAAATTCCATCAAGTGAATTTACCCACAATTCCTATTTCAATTTTTGTGAATGAATAAATATAAAAGAAAAATAGACCAAACTATCAAGTGAATAAAAATAAAGGAAAAACCTTCAAATTAGGCATGGCAATGGGGCGGGGTGGGGACGGGTTTTACCTTCCCCGTCCCCATACCCGATTCTCATATACTTACCCGTTACCCTACCCATACCCAACGAGGATGAGAAATTGAATCCCATCCCCGTTCCCGACGGGTTCGGGTATCCCCGCCCCATCCCCGTCCCCGCATTGAATAAATTTTTTAGTAAAAAATATAAGTTTTTTTGCATCCCCAAGAGCAACGTTGTAATACATTATCCAACAATAAGCTCACTTTCACATTTGTTAGACAAAATTATTTAGTTGATCCTTTAAATATCAATGGTAGTTTTTATTAACATGACAATTATCAAACAAAATAACATAACATATCAACATAAAATAGTTTTTTTACATTTGGGACGGGTTTGGGTATGGGTTCGGGGTGGGTACCTATATACCCGTTACCCGTCCCATACCCGTGTTTCGAGATCGGGGAAAACCCATACCCATACCCAAACCCAGTCAAAACGGGGAAAACCCGTCAAATTGGGTTTGTTTCGGGCGGGTAACCACGGGTATGGGTTTTGTTGCCATGCCTACTTGAAATTCCATAATGTGAATTTACAGACAATCCCTTTATTTATATTTATAGACTAATAACATGGGTTATATAAACAAAGGATTTGCTGAGAGTGCTAGCAAAGTGGGACTAAGAATGTATTTCAGATGAGATGTGGTACTCCCATAGTCCCATTCGGATTCATGATATATAAATGCCTCTGACTCTTGATGCTATTCCAGTTTTCTAATAAATCTGGTGGTTTCACTTCACGCGGAATCATTTGATGCATCACAATATATAGGGTGCGTTTGATTTGCTAAAAAACGAAGGAAATGATAGAACAACTTTAGTTGTTCAGTGTTTGATTTGTAAAACTGTTTCAGGTACAGGACAAAAACTCATATTTTTGTCCCTCACCAAACCACAACACAACTTTTTGTCCCACGTACAAGTTGTCTAAAATACCAAAATAGCATTTTGTCCCTCAAAAATCATATAAAACAAAAAATTACTCAATGCCATAAAAAATTTGTCCTGTGCTGTTCTGCCTTTTGTTGTACTGTTCTATCTTGTACTGTTCTGTCCAGTACTTGCTGTTTTGCAAACCAAACACACCCATGGGGTTCAGAATTAAGAGGAACCGGATATACACTTTTAAAAAAACCACATGTTCTGCTTTAGGTTCATCAACCCTCATATATTGTGATGCATTCAATCAGCCCTCTCAATCTACTCGGATTATATTATTACCCTTTTTTCATTTTAGATTGAAACATACATTTCATAAATCGTCAAAAAAGACAATTCATAAAATGTTAACAGTCATTGTTGCTAAATGCTATGAGGGTATGAGCTCTAATATAACTGTGTCGTCTCATCTGCTTTGCTGCTTTACTCAACCCTTTTCAAAATTTCAAAAGATAATTCCATTTTAAACATGATTACTCTACGTGTTCCATTAAAGTGTATTCTAGAATAATAAACTGGAATTTCAGTCTTTGAATTTCTGTTGTGTCTTGTGTGCATACCTGGTCTTAATTTTCCTCAGAGTCTCATTAAAGTGTTATATGATGTTTTTTAGTCTTTTACATGCATTTTAGCAAGTGTTTTTAGCAGTTCTAAACGGTTTTGAGCTGAAAATTACAAGAAAATCAAGTTTTGAAGTTATTTATGGAGATCACAACACGATTTCGGAGATAAATTGATGATTACAATTTAGGAAAAATCGTGGCCCGATTGGAAGTCAACGTGTCGATTTAAATTCCTTGGAAATTATTGGCGCGCAAATGAGTTATATAAACAAATTCCTTGATACCTGCTTTAGGATTTATGTAAAAAATGCTTCTGACTCTTGATGCTATTATAGTTTTCTAACAATTTCGGTTTCACTTAATGCAAATTCCTTTGATGCTATTCGATAGGTGTATATTGATTTTCTGGTTCCGAAACAAGATGGACTGGATAAACACTTCAGAGAAATCTTCATATTCTACTTTAGTTCATCAACCTTCATATACTTTGATGCATTCAATAAGCCCTTCCAATCTATTCGGATTATATTATAACCCCTTTAATATCTTAACAAAAGTTATAAATCTAGATGAATTAAGCAAAGTGGTTGTTTCTGGCTAGATTAGTTTAAATAACTACACCATTTGTGGTAAGTGAAGCACAACTTGACCACTCAAGATGATTGAAGAAATTGAAGCTTAACCGGGGTTAATGACACAATAATACAAAATTTGCATCCCACTAAAATTACCATTTGGATATTTTTGTACATTATGATGTAATAGTGTTTCAATTTTATTTCGAATTTGACGGTGTAACTCTAATGAATTTGTTTTTATTAAGGAAATCAGAGACCATACTGATACTGACACTAACATGGACAAGTCGACAATGGTAAAAAATTAAAACAATGAATGAATAGAATCTGATCATATTTGTAAGTGTCCTATCATATCAGTGTCGAAACACACAAGACACGCCTTCCATCACAAATGTTAAGAAATCAGAATATCTCTAATGATTTCGAAACCTATTTATCTAGTTAACTATTGTTCAACTCCTAATTCTCTTCATCAAATTAGTCATCTAATTAATCACATAAGTAAATTTGCATAATTACAATTTATTAATTTTCGTTCATTTATTTGCATCATGTTATTCATGTTGATCATAAGAGTGAAATTGAGGGTGGCCAATAAACACTCAAATAAGACAAGCAATACAATACACTTGCTAGGAAATGCATTATCTAACTATTGTTGGTTTGGTTTGCAAGTGTGAGTTATATGTCGGATAAAATAGTAAAGGTTGAACACCTTATAAGTAAGAAGACCTATAAACCCATTACCTTAAGATTTTGGATAAGAGTGTGGCGTCTTTATTACTTATGCAGTTGTTCTAACCTTGATGTGGACGGTCCCCCTGACTCCCCTCGTAACCAAACAACTATCACATTGGAAAAGTGACTAGCACCAAATCCTCTCAAAAGATACATACTACCTCCGGTCCTTTTTATTAGAAACAAAAGTGAAAATTTTTTTGGTCCTTTTTATAAGAAATATTGACCAAGTTTCAAGTATGTTTGAAGCTAAATTTCATTTGTGCCCTTATTTATTATGAGAGAGAATATTAAAAGTAAGTAAGTTGGTGGAATAAAGAATAATTAATTTAGGGGTATTCATGGAATATTTTTTAAATGTAGAGATGTATTAAATAAGATAACTATTTTCAATGTATTTCTTTAGTCTTGATGTTTTATGTCTTTTGTTTCTTGTATAAAGGACCGGAGGGAGTACAACACAATGGTATAAAAAGTAGGCCCACAAAAGTGTTAAATTGAAATTTTGAATTGAATTTAAAATAAGAAATAGGCTTCCCTTGCACGTCCGTCCCCCTCAGTATCGATCTCACCTAAACCCTCATACTTACGTACGTCAATCGTTTTTTTTTCTTCCACACTTGTATAGTTGCCTGCATGCTCTATGCATTTACGTGTTTATGTGATCCTTAACTAATTAGGAGTAGGAGTGTAACTAATAACGTAATAATTATCTAATGCTATATTAATATTTACATCAAGCCAAACTCTAAGTACTTCATTAAGTGATCAAAATCGACGTACGTGGATATAATTAATTTGAATTAATCAATGATATATATCCTACGTTATTACTACACAAGATATATAGCAATAATAGCATCAAGGTTGAAATCTATCTACTAACCTAACTCTCTCAAACCAATCAAAGGCTCATGGTATGTTTGCAAGTTGACCTTTGAGGAGTTTTAGAGAGAAACGTTATTGAGGGTGTCTAAATCTTATCATTTATAATTGTTGAAAGAATGACATAATATATAGTATCTTACAATATTGCAACCACTTCTCTAACATTTTATAATTTCTTTAATTTAAAAATAAAAAGAATAAATCTTCCCCTGCCATATTCCATCAAAAACCCAACTCCCAAAATAGCCACACAGCACAATATCCCTCCTATAGAAGTGAGATGAATATCCATATATACACATTTTAGCTTAATTAATTCTACATAAACAAAGTCAATATATACGGTCCACAACCCTTTTAATTTCTTTTTCTACTTTTCATCTATTGGAGAGATTTTTTTTTTCCTTCTCTTTTCAAAAATCATCCATCACTCTTCATAATTAATAGAATAATTGCCTTGCCTCTTTCATATATGAAATATGTATATATACAGAAGTGTTAAAATGCCTATTCAATACAAAATTAAGGCCTATTCAATACAAAGGTTGACTGAGAATATTTCCTATTCTAATACACCCCCGTAGTCGAAACTGGAGGCTGACGAATGTGGAGACTATCTCGGAAGTCATCAAACAGCTGCAGCGGAAGACCCTTAGTAAAAATGTCAGCTATCTGGTAACGTGACGGAACATGCATTACGCGAACTTGACCGCGAGCAACCTTTTCTCGCACAAAATGAATATCCATCTCAATGTGTTTTGTGCGTTGGTGTTGGATGGGATTACCTGATAAATAGACAGCACTAACATTATCGCAATACACCAGAGTGGCTTTCGTGACAGGACACTGAAGTTCTAATAGAAGGTTTCGAAGCCAACAAGATTCAGAAACAACATTAGCAACACCACGATACTCCGCTTCTGCACTAGAACGAGAAAGAGTTGGTTGTCGTTTGGCAGACCATGAAACTAAATTATCTCCAAGATAAACACAATAACCGGATGTGGACTTGCGGGTGTCGGGACATCCTCCCCAGTCAGCATCTGTATATGTGGTGAGTTTGTCAACTGTGGAGGGATAGAGATGGAGGCCGTGAGTGCTTGTGCCTTTAATGTATCTAATGATTCGCTTCAAAGCAGTCATGTGTTGTGTTTTTGGATCATGCATAAAAAGGCATACCTGCTGAACGGCATAAGAGATGTCAGGTCGTGTGAAGGTGAGATATTGCAGTGCACCAGCAAGACTTCTATATTCAGAGGGATCATGATATGGGTTGCCTGAGGTTCCACTAAGTTTCGCTTTTGTATCTACTGGAGTAGAAACTGGTTTGCAGGATGACATGGCAGCTCTCTCAATGATTTATTCGGCATATTTATATTGAGAAAGAAACATACCATCTGAGTGTCTTGTAACTGAGATACCGAGGAAGTAACTGAGAGGACCCAAATCTTTCATAGCAAATTCGGAATTCAGTTTAGACATGATGGACTGGCGAAGAGTGTCGGATGATGCGGTGAGAATGATATCATCCACATAAAGAAGAATATAGGCAGTGTCATCGCCACTGTGGTAGATGAATAAGGAGTGATCACATACACTATGAGAGAAACCCAAAGTAGCAACATAATCAGTGAAGCGTTGGTACCAAGCACGAGGCGCCTGTTTGAGACCATAGAGAGACTTCTTCAGCAAACACACATAATCAGGGTGTTGAGGATCACGAAAACCGGGAGGCTGGTACATGTACACAGTTTCATTAAGGTTCCCATGTAGGAATGCATTTTTAACGTCTAATTGATGCAAACACCATGATTTTGAAAGAGCAATACTTAGAACCGTCCTTATAGTTGCAGGTTTAACTACTGGACTGAAAGTTTCACCACAATCGACACCAGTCTGCTGATTGGAACCATTGCCGACTAACCGAGCCTTGTACCTCTCAAAAGAACCATCAGCTTTCTTCTTATGCCTGAAAATCCATAAACTTCGAATAATATTAGCATTAGAAGGACGTGGCACTAAATCCCACGTCTTATTATCAATAAGAGCATCATATTCGTCTTTCATGGCCATTTTCCAATTATGATCCTGTAATGCATTAATAGGATTGGTAGGCAAAGGAGAAATTTGGTTTGAACTAGAGGTGTGGAGATTAAGTAGTTGTCGAGGCTTGAAGATGCCGTGTTGTGCTCGGGTTGTCATTTGAGGAGAGAGTGGAGGGTTGGCTAAAAGAGGATTAGGTGGAGGTATTTGATGGGGAGATGCCGTGTTAGGCGTAATGGTAAGTTGTGGAGAAGTTTGTATTTGGGGAGATGGAGCTACTGTTGGTTGGTGTGTGGTCGTGTTGATGGAATATGGTGTGGTAAGTGGTGTTGCCGTGGTGGTGGGAGGCTGGTCGTGCGAGTTAGGTTCATTTGTAGGAAGGTTTGATGTATGTTGAAATAAATGATAAGGAAATGGCGTATCACTTGTATCCAAGAAATTATAGCATGAGGACTCGGGAATATTGGAATTTGAGAAGGGAAAAGTGTTTTCGTCAAAGATGACGTGTCTTGAAATGATGATTTTACGACTTGACAACTCAAAACATTTGTAACCTCTATGATTAGATGGATATCCTAAAAATACACATGGTGTTGATCTTGCTTGAAGTTTATTTCTTGTAGTGGAAGGGATGAGGGGAAAACATAGACATCCAAAGACTTTAAGATGAGAGTAGGATGGAGATTTTTGGTAGAGAATTGTGGTTGGTGTTTGAAGAGCTAGTTTCTTGGTGGGTAGGATGTTTAAGAGATAAGTAGCCATTTGAAGTGCGTGATGCCAAAAAGAAGGTGGCAGTGACGCGTGAGCAAGGAGAGTGCGAATGATGTTATTGATAGTACGAATTTTTCGCTCAACTTTTCCATTTTGAGGTGATGTGTGAGGACATGAAAATCTGAATATCATTCCATTTTGCTTACAAAATTGATGAAAATGAGAGTTGTCATACTCCTTTCCGTTATCACATTGAAAACATTTAATATCTCTTTCAAATTGTGTTTTAATGTGATTACAAAATTGGAGAAAAATGGAGTGAGCTTGTGATTTATTTGTTAGAGGAAAAGTCCACAAAAAATCTGTAAAATCATCAAGAAATAAAATATAGTAGTGATGACCACCGGAACTAAGAATTGGTGATGTCCATATATCACTATGTACAATATCAAAAGGTAATAAGGTAGACGACAATGACTCATAAAATGGTAACTTTATTTGTTTTCCAAGTTGACAAGACTGACAAAAGAAATTGTTCCGAAACTTGTTACATAAGATAGAATTGTTTCGGTGAAGAGAATTCAAAATAGATACTCCCGGATGTCCTAAACGATTATGCCATATTTCATTGGATAAAGCAGCAAAGGTAGATGGTGTGGTGCTTGGATAGTATGGTCTTGTGGCTAGAGGATAAAGATCACCCGAGCTATTACATCTCATTAAAGGCATCCCTGTTTGGAAATCCTTCACAGAAAAACCAAAAGGGTCAAATTCAACAGAAACTTCATTGTCAATGGTAAATTTTCTCACAGAAACAAGATTTTTTATTAGTTTGGGTGCATGCAAGACATTGTTTAAGGTTAAGGGATATTGAGGATTCTGTACTAATGCATTACCACAACCAATAACAGGAATATTATGACCACTACCGACAGTAATATTGTTGCTAATATTGGAATAAGACGTGAGATTACCTCCATTTGCTGTCATGTGAGATGTAGCTCCGGTGTCCATGTACCACTGTTCGTCAGGAGGAGCAAGAGAAAGAGAGTGCATAGCGGCTTGGATGTCTGTTGGTGCATATGATGACGGAGTGGCAGCAACATGCGCTTGCTGTGGTTTTGCTCCAAGAATACCAGCTTGACGATTTGGAACTACCGGTCTTTGCCAATTTCCGGTTGTAGGATAAGGACAAGGAGGAGTGGCCCATGGCTGCCACGGTGCATTCCAAGAAGGATACTGGTAAGGAGGATAGGCCCACTGATGTTGCGGTGCCTGTGGTTGCTGCCATGATCCTTGTTGATAGTTATGAGATCGTCCGCCTCGACCTCCACCTCGTCCGCGACCGCGACCACCATGGTTATTACCAGAACCGCCACGACCACCACGACTGCCATTATTGCTGTTATTGTTACGGTTGGGACGATGAGAAGGTGAATTACCTGAGTTGTTGTCTTCTTGAGCGGCTAAGAAAGTGGAATTGGCAGTGGTAACAGCCGTTCGTTTTGCACGTGCTGTTTCTTCCAAGACAACCATGGAACGAGCTTTGTAAAAAGGAGGAAGAGTATCAGAATGGCGGATTTGAGAACCGACAGTGTCATAAGCTTCAGAAAGACCGGAGACAAGTTGAAGCACCATACGTTCGTTGGAAACAGGTGCACCAACATTAGCGAGTTGATCGGAGAGAGACTTGATGTGTTGGCAGTATGATGAGGCAGTAGAAAATTGTTCCATGGAAATTTTGGAAAATTCTTGCTCGAGGTAGAGAGCTCTTGAATTTTTGTTATCAAAAAATATCAAAAAGGCGATCCCACGCAAGTTGAGCTGTGGAATTACGTTCAAGAATGGTATGAAGGAGATCAGTAGAGATGGTTCCATAAATCCATTGTAAAACAATGGCATCTAGGCGTTTCCATAAGGCTGGATTGGTTTCTTTGAGAGAGGGTGAGGAAGTGGGATCGGTTGGTGAAGGGGGGATGATGTGGTCGAGAACATCATATGCTTCGGCATGGATTTTGAATAATTCAGACCATGTATTGTATTGGATTTTCTCAATGTCAAGGGTGACTTTGATGAAGTTTGTGATGTTAGAAACAGTGAGTGCAGGGTGAATTGGAGATACGGTGGTGTGAGCAGCATGTTTGGATGTTGATTGGGGAGAGGAGGGAGGAGTAATTTCGGCCATGATGATTTGAGGAATTAGGGCCGGCTGCAATTTGAAAGGAAGAAGAAGGAATGTGGATCTAAACCTAGTCTGATACCATAATAGAATAATTGCCTTGCCTCTTTCATATATGAAATATGTATATATACAGAAGTGTTAAAATGCCTATTCAATACAAAATTAAGGCCTATTCAATACAAAGGTTGACTGAGAATATTTCCTATTCTAATAATAATTTTGATGAATTTGTAGCATGAATGTCGTTGTGTTCTCTGTCTACTTGGAAGAAAAATACAGAATAAGGGTTTAGTAGAGAAACCAACCTCAAATTATATTCATGAAGTGAAGCAACCAAGTTCTAGAGACAACTAGCTGAGCACCATCAGTACCCCGTTATGTAATTCAACAAAAACTTTAGCATCATGTAATTTGTATTTTGTACCATATGAAGGTGAACACTGTATTATTCTGATTTTTTTTTTTTTTTTTTTAGATATGCATCATCATTCTATCATTTAATATCATATCATCATTTTTATATTTTAATTATTTTAAAATCATTAATTTTCTTAAAGTTCTATCTAACAAAACTTTACGCTTTTAAAGAAAATCCTACAAAATTAAAAGGTTAGAGCACTTTCATAAAATTTATTTTCTCATTCACATTCACAAAATATTCTATTGTTCAAAACTTTCAATATCAAAGACAATTTTACTCGACAACAATGATTTGTAAACATATTATATTTTCCAACACTCACTTAACATTTCACTTTATTTTTATATCTCTATATTTATCAGGTCATCAACCGATCACACTCATAATATTTTTTTTGGTGTCCACCTAATTTTTTTCTTTACTTAATATGCAAATGCAAAACCTTTTTTTTATTATAACAGAAAAATAATTTAATTAGTATACTCCATCAATGTATAATTATTTTACATATTTTTAATGATGTATTGTAACGTCAATTATTGAATTGAAAAATACATAAATTATCATATTCATTAATTAATGCAATAACACATTATTAAATACATGTGTAAAATATTTGTACACCGAAAAAAATATATTAATTAAACTCTAAAAATTAATCACAATCATACAATTTCCCACGTCAACATTGAACCCCAACCGTTTATACCTTTCACTTTGATTGCGGTTTAAGTTTATTTATTTATTCAGAAAAATTATCATCAAACACAAAGCTGAAAACACAACCACTAATGAAAACGACCACAAAAATATATCATTTCACATATATAGCATTCTATCAATTCAACAAAAGTTCCTTCAAAAAAAAAATAATAAATAAAAAATCAAATCAACAAAAGTATATCAACGTACAAACTTTACCTAATTAATCTGCTCACACATTCTTTTTTCTTCCTTTTATTTTACATGTTCTTCCCAAACATCAATAATAATAAGAAAAAGTAAAATAACAAATCCCTCCCAAAATGATCTTCACACCATTTCTTGTTGAAACTAAAGTATTTTGGACTTTACCAAATTTAGTTTTGTTGATTTAGAGAGGGCACACAACACGCTTAGCTGGAACTGCAATGAGTCGACTTGCTCGCGGAGCAGTGAGTCCAAAAACATCACTCGTATCCATCTCACTAGCCCTCATCCCATTCGGCAACTCCCAAGTAAAACAATGAAGTAAATGTGCCAAAGCTAAATCCAACGCATAAAGGCCCAATTGCATTCCAGGACAAGACCTTCGACCAGACCCGAATGGAATAAACTCAAAATGACTTCCTTTAAAATCTGGTGCACTTGAATCCAAAAACCGCGAAGGCCTAAACTCTTCTGGATCTTCCCACGAGTCTTTGTCTCTTCCTATAGCCCACACATTTATCATCACGCGCGAGCCCTTAGGAACAAAATAACCACCAACTGTTGCATCCTCCGCGGTTTCGTGGAGGAGAAGGGGGATGGGAGGGTGGAGACGCAACGTCTCCTTGACGGCACACTTTAGATAAGTGAGTTTCTCGATGTCTGATTCCTCCACGCGCCGGTCTAGGCCAACAACAACGGCGAGTTCTTGTTGCACACGCTTTAGTTCTTCTGGATTTCTCATTAGCTCCGACATTGCCCATTCCATTGCTGATGCTACTGTTTCTGTTCCTCCGAACATCACATCCTGTATTGTTGGAACGTTGTCAATTGTCACTTATTTTCAATGTACATATCTTGGTTTTGAAGTTAATGTTAAAGTAGCAATGTTTTTCTTTATAAACAAAAAATAATGATGTTTTTGTTTTCGGGTTCCATAATTATTAAAATGGAAATAATTTAATTTATATACACGTAAATGATTGTGCTGTGCTTGAGAATGTAAATATTTTACAAAAATATAGATAGTGCTTATGAAAATTAAACTCAAATGGAAAATGAAATGTGGTACTAGTATTTGATATGGATTGAGAGAAAATTGAGATTAACACTAACCCACTGAAGTGACACAATGGTAGTTCTTATCTTTGAGGATTCAATTCACACCATTTATTTTTTCCATCATGTAAAATGTAATCCGAAATATTTGTTGCTAAAAAATGACAATTAATTGAATAGACCGGGTGATCTATGTCCGTTTCTAACGTTCATGTCGAATGTGATACTTAGTGCCTTTTTTCTTTTGTTGATAAAAAAAAAAAAAAAAACTTTTTAGATTTAGGTATCTGCTTAGTGCTTTTAACAAATGAATCGAGAGCAATCTCCTTTTTCATAAAAATAAAAATAAAAATAAAATTACGTTTAAAAAATGAAAAAGTGGACCTTTTTTTAAAAAATAATTTAGGTACAATACTGCTTAGACTATAAAATTATCATATTGTCTTTTTCTTTTGGTAACAATTATCTTAATTGTCAAAATTGCATGAGCCTAATTTTATGAGAAAACTATTTTATACCATTTTGCATATGGTTTTAGTGAAGAACAAGATATCATAGGAATTACACCTAAATAACTGATCCAATTTTAAATTTAAATAATTTAATATGTCATTAATTTTGTTAACCATCCGAATTCAAACTTGAAACATTACAGCTGTGTGAGTTTTAGATGGTGTTTACCATTTTGTCTACCTATTAAAAAAATCTCATCGGGTCAAAGGTCTGTGTGATTTTATGCTTAAAATGTGATATTTTTAGAATAACTTTTTTTTTTAAGGGAGAGTAACGTTTTTTTTATCATGAAAAGGTTTGTGTGTCATATTAAAATAAAAAAATTATTCACATGAATAAATATTGTATTGTAATGCATGGCTATAACAATATATTGTTAACAATATTAACATTGTTCTTGTAAAAAAAAAAAAAATATTAACATTGTTTGTTTTAAAAATATACTAGCAACGCATGTTAAATCGTGTGAAGCAAAAATACCTGAAATTACCTTTTCATTCATTTAGCCTTTTTGTTGACATTCTAATTAAAAAATATATATCACTAAGACAATATCTCATTGAAATAACACTTTCTTCACCCCGACAAACTGGTTTGGTAGCATTGTATTAAAAAAATTGGTTTGGTGGTAGAAAAGTTGATCATGATTTCATTATCCCTGATAAGAGGGTTAATCCCCACAAATATACTTAATTATTTATTGCACGTTTGAATTTTTTATTCAAGTTTTTTTGTTGTCGAAGAAACAAGCTATTTTAATTTTTTTGCAGATCTACTTACGGATCACCCCTCCATAAAATAAGTTATTCATACAATTGTATTACTGCCTTTGTTGCATATATTATAACACTTAGTGTCATCAAATTCTTTATGAATTTTTCTAACAAAAACTTTTTTTTTTGGCAGATTACCAAGAAAAATTTAAACGTTATTCATTCCGGTTCTTTTTATAAGAGACAAATGAGTTTATAAAGAAAATTAGGTTAACTGTATGTAAAGAAAATTAAATCTAGGTTACTTTTTTTTTTGAAGGATAAACCTACGTTATTATTATTATTTTTTCTTCCAAACCTAGGTTACTTATTAAAATCTAAATAAGAAACCAATATACTACGCAGTATAGCCGTCAAATATTATAAAAGAAAAAAAAATGAAAGTATAGTCAAGTGTAAATTACTGTTATATTTACAAATATTTGTTTCCATCAATTAACCCTCTCAAGTTATTTATTTTCATCTTGAATGTTCACCCAAAAATAAATTATTTAGTAATTATGTGTGGTTGAAAATGCAAAAACCTAGTCAAAAAAATATATACATACCATGATAATGGCTTTGATGTTATCTCTGGTGAGTTTGATGGAGTTATGAAGATCATCCGATTCATTTTCTACTTTAGCTTCATCACTGTAAAAAGCCAACAATTCATCAACCATATCACTATCTTCATCACCACTCATATTCCTTTTTTTCTCTACATGTTCATCAAAAATCTTATCAATAAAACCATCCAACGCACCACGAGCCTTAACAAGCCTATCATTAAAACCTTGAGGATCAACCCACTTCAAACAAGGAACAAAATCCGCAATATTAAAAGCACCAAACAATTTCGAAAACTCTTGAAGTATCGAAATGAACTCATCTTGTCCTTCTTTCGAGCACGACCCAAAAGCCGCGCGATAGATAATATTTTTTGTCAAATTAAAAACCAACTCACCAACATTAACGGACTTTCCCAAATTGTTGTTAACATTGGTGATAACAACTTCAACTTCGTCTTTGACAGACTGCCATGACTCAGCGCGTTTGCGGCTAAAGAGTTTCATGACACAAAGTTTTCGCATCTGGCGCCAAAATGGACCGTAGTGAGCAAACGCCATGTCAGCACGGTTATAAGTAAGGTAACTTATGGCTACCGTCGCTGGCCGATTTGAAAAGATGCTATCGTGTAATTGTAGCACTTCACGCGCTGCTTCGGCGTTTGAAATTGCCACCATGTGGATAAACCCCATGCGGAGGTGATAAACACCGCCATATTGTTTTGCTAAATTTGCTAAGCCTCTATGTGTGAGTTTGTCCAACATGTTCATGTTGCCTATTAAGGGTAACCCTTTTGGTCCAGGTGGATATGGTGCTCTTTTACGAAATTTTGATGCTAAATTTAGTAGTAGAAACAAAGTGAGTGGGAGAACTAATAATAGAGTTGTTTGGAATTGTCCTAGTGTATCCATGTTAACTTGTGTGTTTCTATTTTTGGTTTCTCTAATTGGTTTTTCGATAGAATATAGAGAGTGGAGATTCTTATTGGTTACTTGGTATGAAAGAAATGAGTGTGTTGTTGTTGGGTGATGAGAGTTGATGTGAGATTGCAACTCTAAGGGTTGCTGAATTGTGAGAGATATTATGGGGTCTTATATAATAGTTGCTTGAAGAGTGTAAACCTTGGTTAAGAAAAATATATGTATCAATAGATTATATATAATGCAAGTGGACGCAACTAATAAAGCATTTGGGGAAAAAACGTAACATTGAGATTTGAGGATAGAATAGATATTTAACACACGTTTGATATGCTTGATAATTGGAATTCAGTTTATATGCTCTTTATGTTTGTGAGGCATATGAGAATTCTCTTGTAATGGATTGAGTATTTTATTTTTTGGTGTACCATGATATATACTAGTATACATCCTTAAAAAAATGATACTAGCAAAAAGTTTTCACCATTCGTTAAGTAGTGACTAATCTGCATGAAACCAATAGAGCATATAAGGTATGTTCTCTCCTCCCACGTAAGAATCCGAAATCAAACAACATGTTTAACCAATTAGATCAATCTATAGATTGAGTATCTTTAATACCCACTTTCTTAATAAATTTTAGTTATACTAATTAGAACAATTCATGGATTATCTTTAGTACCCACTTTCTTAATAAATTTTAGTTATCAAAAAAGAACTATTACTATGCGTGCAAAGATGGGAACTAGAAAAATAAAATTTATGGCACATGCTAATATAACGAAAGAGGATAATATTTTCTTTTAAATAAAATAAAGGAAAGCACGACAACCTTAATTAAAAGAAACAAAAAGTGAAATTTCCATTAACTATAATTGGTAGAATATATATGAAAAGTTTTTAAAAGAAGTATACAAAACAAAAGTGAGAATCACTATCAACTATAATTAGTAGAATACATATATATAAAAACAAATGTGAGAATCATGTGTGGATTCATCTCTAAAAAAAAAAAGTGAGAATCACGAGTGAGATATCAATTTATCCCCATTATTTACAAATTGATCAATTGAAATCGTATGTCAAATTCAATAAATGACACCTCTGATAATTTTTTCATGGCATAGCTATATTATAAAATATACTCACTCGTGATAATTATTTTGATAATTCAAGGTTTAGGAAAATTAAACTTTGCTTATGTTTACGAATACAACTCACATTCCTTAAAAGGAATTCAAGATTATCAAACATTTTTAGAAAAATGGTACCTTTACCTTGGACTTTGCAAGATTTGTTGTTTTCGGGGTGAATGTCTCCACCTACCTTCGACACCAAACTATTAAGATACTCTTTTTTTAGACACATGTAAGAGCAACCCGAGCTCAAGACCCAACTCTTTTCCAGTTCTTAACTGTGACTACTAGTGCATTTGCATTCTCATAACCATCTTCTTCTGAAACAACTTTAACTTAAATGGAATATATATATATATATATATATATATATATATAAATCTTCCATTTAAGTATCAAATAAGAGCACTATTTAAAATGAGAGATGAGAGGGTTAAATTACAACCCTTGGATCAATCTATATTGTGTTACTTAATTTTTAAAACCGCAACGTATAATCTTTTTCATTCCTTCATTACCCATGTGCCAGCTTCTTCTCTCGCCGTCCTTTCATCTCTCTGTTGCTTTTACGGTTTATTTTTCTTCTTTCAAATGTTATTTTCCAAGAACCAGTGCAAGGCAATTCTGATGTATCATGGCTGATTTAATTTAAAAAAACCGAAGAGAAATTGGGAAAATATGAATTATTCTCATATGGTTCATCTTTTAACTGTAACTAATTAAGTATGAATCATCCAAAAAAAAAAAAAGTATGAATCATCCAAGCCATTAAAAGAATGAAAAACGTAAATCTTCATGGATTTTATTTATGCTGCACTTGCTTCATATTTCCATCGCTAATTAAAAGAAGGCTTAATTTCATTTTTGGACTCCTATCTTTCTAAAAGTTGCGGTTATGAACCCTAACTAATTTAAATACAAATCAACCCCCTATGTTTTGATTCTTTGGCAGTTTTGAACCCCTAATTCATTGTTGACTCGGTCAACGCTGACGTGGCACCCTAAGTGAGGTGCCACGTGTCAAATTTTTTATTTTTTATTTTGCCTTGGGGGCCAAAACCGCCAAAGAATCAAAACATAGAGGGCTGTTTTGTATTTAAATTAGTTAAGGGTTCATAACCGCAACTTTTAGAAAGATAGGGGTCCAAAAGTGCAATTAAGCCTTAAAAGAATGCAGAATTTTATTCATCAAATTTCATAGTTTATCTCAAATTCATTTTTTTAGTAGTAGTTTTATGCTTTGATACAAAATAGTTTTCTTCTGAAAATTACTTTGATGCTGGTAGTTAAAAAAGGAAGAGGAATAGAATTGATGAAACACTGGAATAGGAGAAGTCGATTTGGAAAAGGAAAAAACAATGAAAAACGTAATTTGAGAGAGAAGATACGAAGAGGGATGAAGGCGATTAGCCACATAACTAAAAGTGTGATTAACTTTGTGCAGCAGTGCAGATATCTCTCAAACAAATAGCAGCCATTTGATTTGATGCAAGGGTTGTGATTTAACCCTCTCACTTTCATTTTAAATAGTGCTCTCATTTGATACACACTATATATATATATATATATATAGGGGAGATATTTTGACTCCAAGAATAAGTTTTTGTCTACTTACTCCATATCTTAGCCTTTAATTCTATAATTAGCTAATGGTTTAGATTGATTAATAATAAGTGATACAGTAAACTTTAATTTTCTTTTCTATTGGAGTTAACACTCATCATCTCAAAATGGCAAAATAATTAATGCAATTTAATTGGTTTTTTTTTTTTGAAGGATAATTGGCTGTTTTTTTTTATTCTTGTCCCTTTTTTTTTTATACATAAAAAATAAACACAACAAGGAAAAATATAATATAGTTAAATTTTTAAATAATTGTTTTTTTTTGGTTGGTAATTCAATAATAAAAAAGATGGAGTGCTGGTAAGAGAAAAGAAAGGCATGACAAACATAGAAAAAACATATGTGTAAAAGAAAAAAAAAACATAATTGGATAACAATTTTTCAGTTCCGTATGCCAAGAAGGTGAATGAAAAAAAATAATCAATTAAAATCATTAATTGTTTTATGGTGACGAGTGTTTAACTACAACAGAGAACAAAATTAAAGTCTATCATATCAATTATTATGAATCAATCTAAACCATTAATTGATATTAGAGTTAAAGGTCAAAATTTGGAGTAAGTTAATAGACTTACTCTTGGAGTCAAAATATCTCTCTTATATATATATATATATATATATATATATATATATATATATATATATATTATGTATTGTCCCTATCAACTAAGTTAAATTCAATGACCCTTAAATGCGGTCCTTATTAAAAGGAAACTGCACAATTGCCTTTTTATTTGTTTTCTTAAAGCATATAATATTTTAATCTGCTCACGTAAAAAAAAGACAAGCTGTCGTTTTGCCGTTTTGCTTAATTGCAAGTTACCTTAGTATTTGTCACATTCACAATGCAACAATTGAATTTCATGCATTTGCGTAAGTTAATTAGCCATTTTGTTATTACGACTTGATCTGTTCTCTGCACAAGTAGTGGTTCGCCGGTCCTTCTTTATGCATTGTTGTTATTATATTTATTCTTTATGCATTGTTAAAGAGTGAAACTGAGTTTTAACTTTTTCATAATGATGTGGTTTTACGAAAACTAGAGAATTGTTAAATCTAAACCGTTTAATAGATTGGATGGTTAAGATTTATTTGACATCGTGACTGCGTCGTTTTGAAAACTGTAGTGAATCACATTCCTTATTTAAACAAGAATCAACAAAAGTGTGCGCTAGTGAGTAAGATTGAACAATCACAACAAGCGCTCTGTTTTCTTTAAGAACTAAGAAACAAGAAAAAAATAATTGAGAAAAAAAGTAGCTAATAAAAGAGTTTATTTATACAGATAGTGTAATGTTATTTCACACATGTATTCTATGAATATAATAAATAATGAGTTTTTGAACATATTAAATGATGTTGACAATACATTATTTGATATATGTGTAAAATATATTTATATTGACGACACATATAAATTAAATCATTGATGAAATGTTGTTCAATAAACCAAAACTCGTAAATATAAATAAAGAAAAAAATTATTCTGAACTTCACTAATTCTAATTCTCTCGTTGTTTTTTCCTGGAAAAAAAATAAAAATTTCTCTCGTTCTTTAGGAGAATGGTACATAATCAAGTGTAAAGTTTAATCAATGATTTTTTTTTCTTCCAAAAATTGATTCAGTATTTCTGAACAATTCGTCATTGATTGAAATTTGACAATCATTTGATCTTAATCACATGATTGTTTGGGGGTTTGTATAGCTCAATTGAGTTGAGTTACAGGTAAGGAGTTGAAGCTTCAACGTTCTTAGTCATGGTAAGAAGAAAAAACTAGCTTGATTGTTTGGTATATTTATATGAGTAAAAGTTTCTTGCATTCTCATGCGAAAATAATTCAAAATAATTTGTAAGCGGATAAAATGAATGCTAGACTATATTTTACTTCATTACGAAAAATACTTTATAAATCTATATTGTAATACTCATTGAGGATTTAATTTTTATAGAAGAGACATTAATAATTCCCAAATAGGTAAGATAAAAATTACGTTTCGTGCTTGGTTGGAATTTGCAGGTTTTTCTTCCCATCATGATATAGTCATCCCCAATAATAAAGATTCAAAGCTTGCTGACATATATATGAGGTAGAAGATAATTAATCAAAATAAGAGAGTAAATGTTGACAGTTCTGAATTTCTGGATTTGTGGATAGATTCAAAGAAAAATTAACAATAGATGATGATCATGTCTGTAAGTCTGTTGGACTTAGTTCTGAAAGTGAAGTGTAAGACAATGACATTATTATGTTCCAATAAAGTTTGGATTCTTTCAATTGGAATTTTCACTCCATTTTTCTCTTTGGTGAAAATTTCAACCATATAGAATGATGATTTTTTTTGGTATTTGAGAATGAAGATTTGAATTAAGAGTATCTATGAATAGACTTGCACACACGTTAACCAGAATACATACAAGTGTGTGTATATATTTGGTCAAGAATACAAGTATATTTAATTCACGTTAATGTTTATTGACTTGTGTCATATAATATCGCTGCCCAATTTCCAAAACTAGGGGTGCAAGTGGTTCGGATAAAACTGATGAAACCGAAAACCTAAACCAAATCAAACCGAAAAAGTATTCGACCTTGTTTGGTTCGGTTTAAAAACAAACCGAATCAACATAAACCGATCTAATTTGGTTCGGTTCTCGGTTTTTAATTTTAAGATTCAATGAACCGATAAACCAAACCAATGCTAACCTCACTCTCCATTTTAGTAATATTATCTCTCCTCACACACACTTATGATTAAAACTCAAGATTAAAGTCCAACATAAAATACTCCTTAATTCATTTACTTTCTCCCATCATCATCTCATGTCATCACTCACAGTCTATTTCAATTCTACTAAAAAGAACACTAACCGCCAGTCATACATAACCCATTGTTCCTCATCGCCAATAGGATCGTCCATCTCTTGTTATTTTTTTCATGTTAGTTATACAAAGTAGTTTGAAAAACAGAGAACGTGGAAAATAAAGTTATATTAAATATTTGAGTATGTTGTATGCATGAAAAACAAATTTGTGAAAATATTGTTTTTTTTAATTGTATTTTCAAACAAACCGATCAATTGAACCAATCCAAACCAAATCAAACCGACTATTTTGATTCGATTTCTTTTTTTAAAAATAGTAACAACCGAACCAAACCGAACCGATGAAGATTTCATTGATTTGGACATTTTTTTGATCAAAATTCAATCCAAACCGAACCGTTACACCCGTATCCAAAACATCATGTTGAAAACATAACTTCTACTTTGTCTAGTACTCTTGTTGAATTAATTTACAATTCTATGGAGTTGAATTCTACCGCCATTGCATCTCTCTCTTTAGGATTGGGTTATTATGAGTCTTAGGTTTAAGTTGTTGTCTTGATAAATTTTAAATACTTTCGAATACAAACATAAAATCCACAAGGTCTTACTTTTACATTTTTTAAATTCATGAATAATTAGAATCTGATTTATAACGAGACTAAAAAATGAATTATTATTTTATTTACAACCAAACAAAATTCACTCTCATTCTTCTAAAGATTATAATTACCCACGTTGACCACCATTCTTTTATAGATACTCTAGTTGTTATATAACGACATAATATCGCTCAAATCTCTATAGTACAATAATTCAATACTTATTTTTTATACTTCATCGGATAGGGCGGAGAAGAATTGTTACTTGATTTGTCCAAAAAAAATGTTACTTAATGATAGTATTATTGATGAGTGAGGTTTATATAAAATGGGAAACCCAAACTAGGATAAGTAACATATAACTAATTTGGATGATTATGCACTTATCCTCCATAACAAACTAAATCTAATGTAATCAATTAAAATAGTAAATCTAACTAATACCTCCCCTTTCACTTCTCCCTCTCCTTTCCCGTATTCATCTCGGGACGAAGTTAGAAGGGAGACCAATAAATACCATGGATTCTCTATATTTTTTTTTCTTCATATTAGTATGCCATTATATTTTTCGATCACTATATTTATTTTCTATAAACTTTATATGATATTCTATAATGAACTTTTTGTGACTGAATATATTTAGCCTTGAACACTTAAGTTTTTAAGATTAATTACACTAATCATTAACTAGAATGCATAACAATGAAAAATTAAGTGAAATTTTGTTTGCAATTTACATAAGAATCTGAATCATCAATGAATATCAGTTTATGATTCTTTGTTGCAATTTTGTTTAAATTTTTTGATTTATTACATGCGGTGTTATTTGTGCACTCTTATACCAACGATTAACTGCTCATGATTTTATCTTGAATTTATCCTTTTACCTTTGCATTTTGTTGTTTCATGTTTTCTATCTTTAGTATTTAAAAATCTTCTTTAGTCTCGTCATACTCAAGCAAGCCTCAAAAAACTCATATTTCTTATATCTTTGGAATTTCTTATAATTTTAGATAAAATTATAATATTTCTTATTTGAGAATATTTTTGGATGCATATTAACTTTGGATATATCATATAATTTCTTAAATTTCTTGTATACATTATGCTTATAAAAATTTGTGTTTTCTTTACTATGTTATATTCTTAAACTCGGCATCCCTGAACTAAATTTTTGTTTCCGTCCCTTCAAAAACTGTTGTTATCACATCTCAATCTCCAACACTATTTAATTTGCTTCAAACACCATTTTCTTGAAAGAGCCACATTAAAATTTCTTAAAAAAAATTATTTCTAGTCCGCAAAACTATCTATCAGTACAAACTTTATTCCATTTTATATCCAATTTACTCTTTTCATTTCCTCACTCCCTCTCTCATTAAAATATGTAAATAAAGGCTTCAGTTTAGTTATAATAGCTCGCTGAGTGAATTTTTTTCATATCTGATCAAGTGTCAATTGTACATGGGCATCACAAGGTGCCTAAAAGAGAAAGAAATATATAGACCCATCTGATTGTTCAACCTTTGATTTGGGTTCTGATCCAAAAGAGAAATATATAGACCCATCACAAGGTGCCTAAAAGAGAAAGAAGCTTATCGAGAGTTACGTTCTGATCCAAAAAGCAATGATTTGGGTCGCACTTCCAATATTTTTGTGGATCGAGAGTTACGATCTGATAAAATCAATGACCTTTTGTGCAATTCGAAGGACTATAAATTAAAGCAATAACCAATATTATATAGTTGGAGTGTAAAATAGCAAAAAGAAAATGCACTACAAAAATTAAAATGAAAAGGGTCCACTTGGCCCAAAACTGTATCATACAACAAACCAAAAAAGAAGGAATAGCTAGCTTGAGAAGAAAGCTATATACAAATGAGAATAAGAAGAAGATGATGGCATGAACAGATAATCCACCTTCCCATTGGAATCTTCATCACACCACCACTAGCATATCTAGATTGTCCTAAATTTCCAATCGTCAAGCAAAAGGCAAAACACCCCCACACCCAACATCTCCACCATGTGCTTTACGCTATATACATATATAGTTTGGTGAATTTCTTAACTTGTAAATGCATTTGCAAAAATAGCTCCAACTTTTCAACCATGTGCCAATAATCAATATTTTTCACTATAAGTATCAGTGTATCACATACATATATAATTAGCAAACATAAGCGCACTAGGTAGTGGCTACTATATATATCATTATAATGAAGCTAATAAACTAGCTAGACTAAAACAAGCTTAATCCATGATATACATGTACCATTTGAGACAATATGCTGTGAACGTGGTGGGGACAGATTACACTAGAAGGAAAATGAATATACTATTCATCATCACTTTGTAGCAGCCTTATGGAGATATTGTTTGTTTAGTGTAGTGGCAACTAAGTAATGCAAACTAGCTAGTAACTAACTAGTGCAGTGCCAAGGGTATAAAAGGGTGGTGCGTGTAGCAATATTGTGATATATGCATTATTGGGAAGTGCTTAATAATTAGGCAAGAGATGGGGATTATGAGAGTAGTATTTGCGATGGTTCTGGTTGTTGTGGTGATCGTTGTAAGTCCTTGTTTGGTTAATGGGAGAAACTATTTTCATGAGAAGACAATGGATGTTGATGGCATCAACTCTACCGATACCGATGAAGTTTTACGTGGAGATAATAGTTCTGTGGAAGACTCAAGTGGAAGCAAGATAGGGTACTCATCTGAAAATGTATTAGTTGAAAGGAAGCTCAGTAAGAACAATGGTGGAAAAGGAGGGGGTGCTGGAGGAGGAGGAAATGGAGGGGGAAATGGAAGAAGTGAACATAGAGGGAGCAGAAAGGGGAATGGTGGAGGTGGAGGTGGCGGCGGAGGAGGAGGAGGTTCAGGTGGAGGTGGTGGGGGTGGAGGAAGTGGACAAGGTCATGGATGGGGAGGGGGAAGCGGTGGAGGTGGAGGAGGAGGAGGCGGCGGTGGTGGAGGAGGAAATGGTAATCATAATGGTCATGGTCAAGGTGGTGGTGGTGGAAGTGGCGGAGGTGGTGGTAGAAGTGGAGGAGGTGGTGGAGGAGGTGGCGGTGGTGGAGGAGGAAATGGTCATGGTCAAGGTGGTGGTGGTGGAAGTGGCGGAGTTGGTGGTAGAAGTGGAGGTGGTGGTGGAGGAGGTGGCGGTGGTGGTGGAGGAGGAAGTGATGGTGGTGAAGGATGGGGTTGGGGTGGAGGAGGAGGAGGAAATGGTAAAGGGAATTTTAAATGTTGGGTTTGGGGATGTGGTGGGGAAAGAAAATCAGAAGAAAGAAATGGAATTCGTTCTTCCAACTCCAAGGGATAATCGTGCATGCATGCATGGTGGATGAGGAAAGAAAATAAGGAAAGCAACGTTTCTTTCCTTGTGGCTTTGGTTATGTCTATGATTTTTTAGCTTTACATTGGTGTTTTCACGACCTCGTTTGGACGTATATTTCCCACTTTCATGAGGAAAATAATTTTGTTTTTCTATAATCAAATTAAATCTTTACACTTTTTTTATTATATTGTTGGAGAAAAATTTAAATGTTTTTCTTACATGTAATGTAACTATAGTGAAAATAAAATTGAGTGAGATATATCAATTATGATATATTGGTTATACAAAGCTTTTATAAGTCCTTTTTCATTTCATAATACAAATATATATGAATTTTTTTATTGGTTTTGTCATTTGATTAATCCACTCAAGAGAGTTACAACCAATCAATAATAACACTCACATTTTACGAATAAAATGATCATGGTTCAAATCATAGAAGCCTTGAAACATCTCTAAATAATCTTCTAATATATTACGATCCTTTTTGTATATGCGGAAACGATTTAGTGCACTAGGCTATTTTTTTATTTTATTTTATATTAGAGATTTTTTTTTTTTTTTGTTGAGGAATATTTAGAGATGTTTTAACTCCCCGCATGATCACCCAATATTAGAGATGCTCCAATTCTCCACTGCATGATCAATATCCAATGTTGGAGATACTTCAACTCCTAGCAAATTCTCCCATTTATAGTAAGAATATAGATGGCAATACTTTCCAATTACTTGAGTGATATGCACTTTTGTCTTTGTTCATGGTGATATCGTAATTAAAATACAAGTTATCAACAAATTTGTGTGGAAAAGTTGTAACGCGGCTTTCCTTAAAAAATCACATTCATAGGGTCATCTATTTGAAAGATAATCCAACTTAGTCTTAAAAATCAAACGTGCCAATGGCAATCAAAATTTTAGATTCATAATTGATTTATATGGTAGCCTATGATGCTTGCAAGATCAAAGACCCTACCCTACCCTGCTTATTATATGGTCAACAAACTGTTCCCTAAATTTTTACTACATCCGTTTTAAAATGAGTGTCGCTTTAGTCAATTGCACACAGATTAAGGAATGAAATGAAATAATCATTAGACGTAACACTTTTACTAAACTGCCCTTGTTTTATATGAAAAAGACAAATTTAAAGTTGCATTGAAAATTGTGTGAGAAAAAAGTTGGAGTATTTATTGTGGGTAAAATTGAAAGGAAAAAAATTAAAGTTGTATTGAAAATGTAAAGTGACATTTATTTTGATTTTTTTTTTTACTAAAACGACCTTGATTTACTGCAGTATGCATGTATACGAAGTCACACATTGGAACCCGTTCAAGCAAAATCAAATGGTCCAAAATCCAACTCGTTAATTTTTTAATAGTAGACGAAAAATTAAAATCAACATTTTCTAAGTTGTTAGATCTGGGAAGCACTTCAGTGCCATAGTGTCATGGTGCCATTTTGCCATTGCCCCAATCATATTTTGACACGTGGCAATGCTCATTAAAATAATAAAAAACAGAAAAAGCAAGTTTAAATGAAATAAAAAAAAATTATGCAGAAAAAACAGTCCTCCGCCGGTTTTCTTCAACCCCAAAGGCGATGCAGCAGAAAAACATTCCCCTTCGCAGGGTTTCTTCAATCCCAAAGGCACCGCCACTGGTTTTCTTCGCTGGCTGCTGCCATGACCTGCAACCACCGCCCTCCGCCGCACCGTCGAACATCAATTTGTTATGTCACCGGCTACTGGGAAGGTTAGTCTCTAAAGAAGGGTTGCAGGAGGGTTGGATCTGTTTGAAGGGTTTTGAACAAGAAGACTGGACAGCTGCTACTGGGATCAATTAGATTACATGTATATTAGATTAACTCTCTTTCATGTAATCTGTTATGTCAATGTGTACATGAAATTAAGTTTTATCCATCTATGAAATCATTTTTTTCAATTTATTTTTTGGTCAGTATTATGCTTTCTCATGATTTCTTCATAACAATGGTTACTCTTGGTTTAAAACAATGTTATTGGTGCTGTTATGAATCAATTGTAGTCGAGTTCATTGGAACTGTCACACACATTTAGATAGATGAATCAAACTGTTCTAGAAATTGAAATGATTAAATTACATAGGTAGTAAAAAAACCAGTAATTGTGAGCACAGTGGTATAGATACATCTTTGAAGATGTTGCAAGTAATACATATAGCTTTTGCTTTATAAGTTTGAGGTCTGATTCTATAAGTTTAGTAAAAGTTTAGTACAACACTGTATTTGGTTTAACATTATGCTAGAGACCGATGGAGAGGTTTTTATGCGGCATTCCAGAGGGGATCTATACCGATGGAGAGGTTTTAAAATTATAAAATCTCCTATATTTTTTTTTTTATTGGATAATTGAGGTGCCCGTGGCCGGGGTAATTTTTTTTTTTTTTTATAAAATCGTCTAGTGGCTAGAAAAATTCAGCTTAAAGATGAATAAGTGAGGCGAATTCACCTTAAAACATTTAATGCAAATTCACCTAAAAAATAAATATAGGAGATTTTATAATTTTAATTGGATTCTAGATTTTATCTTGAAATAATATATAAATCATTTCGTCGGATAATTTATCGGTGAAAAATATATATTTTGTCGGATAATAATATATATATATATTCGTCGGATATTTTATCAAAATATATTTCGTCGGAGATCCTAAATTATCCAATAAAAAAACAAAAAGGAAAAATTGGATGGTTCATGCCTCATGGTGTGTGAATCTGGTTTTAAAAATGGTATATATATTATTAGATGCAAACATTAACATCAAATCTTCACTGGCTTGGTGGCAATGCAGCCTGGAATGTCTCACGCGTGCCTGGTTTATAAAAGGGGGTCAAACTTGATTTTTTTTTTTATAAAAGGGTCAGGAAAAAAAGAAATCACATTGTGACCCTGTGAAGTAGGTTCAAAGAGAGAGGAAAAAGAATGAGGTGGGGTCCACATTTTATTACAAAAAATACAAAAAATCAAACAAATGCAAAATTGATATTTAATCATTTGGTGGGGTCAGCTTTTTTTGTTACACAATAACCATCAAAAAGTATCAACAATTATCAAGTAATTAATCTTGGCCATCCAAATAAAGAACTATTATATCAATGGCTAAAAGTGCAACTTTCCTATCATGGGAAAAAACTATCCTTTCCCAAATTAAACGCCACCTAGAAGAGAAAGTATAGTTGTGAGATAAACTTACCAAAATATTCCTAATGCATAAGATGCGGTGTATGAAAAAATGGTGTTCACGTAACATTTTTCTATATTTATAACTCAAATTATATAATAACATAATCCAGTCATTGGCTCATCTACTATTTGAGTACTAAAATAAGAGAAATGATCCATAGACATCCCCATAATTTCATCCACCTTCTACCACTGCCCACGTGACATTTATTTTTTGTCTCCTCCAACCAAAAAAAAATTAAAAACAAAAAATAGCACAATCAGTTTCTCTCTCCACATCTCTTCTCTCTGTTACATCCATTTCTCTGGTTTTCCTTTCTCTCTCTTCAACCCCTTGTCTCCTTTTCTCTCTTCTCCCTCAATACTTTCTTTTTGATTTATTTAAAAAGCTTGTTGAGTGTGCGTTTTGGAGGAGTGTGAGGCAGAGAGAATAGATGCTGAGAATGGCGGAGGACGACGGTGGTAAGATTTGAGGTTGAAGACGCGGAGGACGGAGGGTAACGATGGTGGGTGTGGCCGGTGGATGAAGAGAGGGTATGTAGCAATGAAAGGGATGCCACCAGCAGAGTTCTGTAGATCTGGACGGTGTTGGTCGTGGAAAGAAGATGACATGGGTGAGGGAGACAAAACGGGGAGAGAAGGGCGGAGGAGAAAGGACGAGAGAAAGGAGTACGGTCGATTATGTTGTTGTCGCCGGAATTAATGGCGGTGGACGGTGGCGGGTGGAGAACCGGAGAGAAGTGAAACAGAGCATATGCATCATGCATCAATGAGAGAGTACTCAATTTTTTTTATTTTTTTTTGTATGAGCTGGCTTTTTTAATATTTTATTGTGACAAGTGGGAGGGTGTATGAGAGGGGTACACCATGTAAGGGTGTGTATGTATCAGCTCTCCTAAAATAACGATGGTGCAAGTTGGAATTTACTTTAAATATCAATTCAAACAGAACCACACTCTATCATCTCTCATGTAACCTTTAATTTTGACTGTTTTATCTTTAAAGAATCTTTAATTTTAAAAACCTTTAATTTTTACTGCTATGATGATTATAATATACTTTACATTTTCTTTGCCTTAAACTAGTGACCGGAATTCAAACTCTAATATTTTGTGGCGGCACATATTTCATTTCTTTTGTCTTTTACTCTAGTTTTAGATTTAGATGAAAGAACTTCTGATAATCTGTTTCAGAAATTTAATTGATAAATTAGCATGACCAACGGTACTTGTTCAACCAATTTTCATCTTTATTTAAATTTAAAATTGTTATTTATTTTTTATAAGCAAAATATGTTGATGCAAGTACAAGAGATATTCAAAATCTATTATAATATAGTAGTTACATATACTTTGAATGCATGATAAACGAATATTCCACCATTTTGAAAATATATAATTTTTTCCTATACATTCCAAATTAACAAAACAAGTACATTTTTTTTGATAAAGAAAACAAGTACATGTTTTTTTAATATTACCTCCCATTTCTGTTAAAAAGATGTCCCTCATTTATAATGAAATGTGCAAAAAAATGTGTTTGGATGAAGATTACACTGAGACAAGTTACCAACGTGGGTAGAATTGTTGAGACGAGGCGTCATGAATGATGTACATAAACAATGTTGCGTATTATGTTTTAATGAAATTGAAACCGCAAGTCATTTGTTTTGAAAGTTGTACAAAAGAAAAAGATAATTTGGGATTCTATTTTCAAATTGATTAACACACTCACTTAGGCTAGACATTGTTAACACTCACACCAATTCCTTGGCCAATTCAGCTTATGCAGTATTCAAATTTCTAATCCACCTAAACTTTCACTTCCTTTTGTTATTCAACCAAAAAAAAATTACATGTATGGTGGGTCAAAATCTAGTTAATTGGTAAAAACTCATATTTTCATGTATTATGTACCATGTGGCATCAACATTCTGATGACAAAACGATGACAAAACCTAAATTTAGACATAAATGAAATAAAATAACATTATTATTAAATTTAATGATCCGAATTCTATCCTATGTACTTTCGTTCTTCAAAATTGACCGAAGAAGACAATTAGTACATACACATGACTCACGTAAGCAAATCCGATCTGCATATACATATGCATGCAGCAAATATTCTAGTATTTCAGATGAAGCAACGTTGTGAAAAAAATCATTTGTTATTTTCTTAATATATACTTTTGAGCTGCTAGAGGTTACGAAAGTTGTTGAGAACAGTTGGGAGATTGGTATTACAAGATTGCCACGAAACTACAAAGAATTTTTATATACTTTGTTAGTTTCATTTTGGTGGAATGAAAGACCAAAATTTTGTCATTGAGCACTTGTATAGTATCATTATCGACGTCTTTTGAGAAGATTTGTTCTCTTTTATTTTTTATGATAAAGCTTGGCCCAAATATGACTTTCTCATCCATTTTTATTTGTAAATTTAACAATAATCATAAGAATGTTGATAGATCAAATATGAAACTGACTAAATACGTCCTGCACCATCGAGGGGTGAATGTTTCTGCTATATGTCCATGTTGTAATCGGAAAGATGAATCTATTCCTCATTGCCTCATCCTTTGTCCGCGAGCTGTTGCAGTGTGGTCTGGATGTGAATTCCCTAACGTGTCTTCTTTGTGCATTAATAATCCTTCGAGTAATATGAGAGATATCATACAAATGTTATTAAGTAAGATAGGAAGTGTCGCCCCTATTATAATGTGGAACCTATCGTGCACTCGCAACAAGTTGGTGTTTGATGGTATCCAACTGATAGTCCGAACTGCAGTTTCTGCTGTTTACGCGCAATTGCAAGTTTCACATTGGTTAGGCCCACTCATGAAGTATGCTGCCAACATGGTGATAACTAACCCAGGTAAAGCACGATATGGTGGATTAGTTAGGAATTTTGAGGGAATTCATGCATGCAGAAATTCATGCCCTTATGATTGGGATTAAGCTTTGCTGGGAAGCTGGTTATAAGAAACTGGTTTGTTTTATTACTCTCTTCATGTAGTGCAATTAGTGTCAAAGAAAGTATGCAAAGCTCTTGGAGCTTATTCAGATGTATTTGGTTAAGGAGTGAGATATTTCCATTCATCATATTTTTAGAGAGGGAAACTCTTGCGCAGATATACTTGCAAAACAAGGTACTAATCAATCAGAATCTCTTGTGATGGTGCATCAACCATTATCATGTCTATCTTTAGCTTTACTAGCTGATGCTACAAGAGTGTCCTTTATTAGGACGTAGTTTTTTTTTTCTTTTGTTTTTTTTTCTCATGTAACAAAAAAAAAAAGGCTTAATTGCACTTTTGGACCCCTATCTTTCCAAAAGTTGCGGTTTTGGACCCCTAACTAATTTAAAAACAAAACAGCCCCCTATGTTTTGATTCTTTGGCAGTTTTGGCCCCCCAAGGCAAAATAAAAATAAAAAATTTGACACGTGGCACCTCACTTAGGGTGCCACGTCAGCGTTGACTGAGTCAACACTGGACTGGGGGTTCAAAACTGCCAAATAACAACATAGTCCGTATCCAACACACGTAGACAACGTAGTCCGTAGACAACACAGTTGAAGATAATACACATTAACAACAACATTCAATTTTTTTTTTGAAAGAAACAACATTCAAATTTTTATAACTAGGAATTAAAGTGTCACAATTTATTTTTGTGAAGGACACAAAATTGATTTTCTTTTATTGCGAAGAATCAAATTAGATCTCAATTTTTTTTGTCAAATAACTTAATGACCATAATTTATGAATAAGTGAGAAATTTAGGGTTCGAAAATTCTCCCATGTTGCATTGTCACCGCCAACTGAATTATAGTAACGAAGACAAATCTCAAAAAAAAATTTAGAGTTAAAACTTCATTGAAAAATTAATTTCACAATTGCGCGCAAAGATACCTTTTCTTATAAATCGATTGTTATGCAAACTTTTGTCACATTTTGTGAAATGGAAGTTAAAGTAAGGGGTCTTGCTAACGAGTGTTTTAATGGTACTCTTTAAAGATTCCTAATTAAAAAATTATTCATTGAAAATGTTTAATACTTCGATTTTCGATGCATTGAATGTATAAGTTTTCATAAAAACTTAGTGTCTGAAGTTCTTTAAGAATGTTCTCAGAGCACTCGTTAGAATTTCCCTAAAATAATTTATTTGATGATTACCTTTCTAAGCTTGGTGTGCTTTATATGGTAGTGTGATAATTAAAGTTGCAATATGACTTTTAGATTTATATAATTAATTAATAAGCCTAAAATCTGTCTAGAAGTCCTAGCTCAACTGGCAAATGCCGAAATTGCAAGGCCGGACGTTGTGACCCGGGTTCGAACCCGGGACCTCACAGTTGTGTGTGAGTTTATTTTCAGTGGATTACCACTTCATCTAAGACCAAAAAAAAAAAAAAAAATAAGCCTAAAATCTAGTTTAGCATGCCACTCCCATTACAAAGATTATGACTTTCCTATTTTCCTAATAAGCCTCCAAACATGGCAATGGAAACATTCAAAATTCAAATACCTTGTTCCCCCATTTAATCATTTGCCATTTACTTTTTTACCCTATAAGTCCCAAAATAAAGTAAAATAATGTTAAATAGAGAATATCTTTTCGATGTATTGAAAGGATATAGTAACAATAAGGACACACATGAGCATTAAAATATTTAAAGAAAATCCAAAACTCCTTTCTCCGATCAATGCTTATGCCCTGTCGATTACGTAGCTCCAAAAACTAAAAGTCGAAATCAAGGTTTCGAATTCCTAGCCATTAGCACATTACATTTTCTTTAGTTGGGAGTGATGGTGAAAGGTTCAAATCATGGGAACCGTTTCATCATGTTGTGTAACCACCATATGCTTCGGTTTCCCAATGTGTAAAGTACGTCCATATTACGCCACAACAAATGCACTTAACCACTTATGCGTTGCCTTTTATCATTCATAAAGTACATGCTTTCTAACGGCCATACCATATACCCTACCTCAAATCAAAAGTTGAAAACATTTTCAAACTCACTCACCCACCATGTCATACCCTATCTCATCTATACATACTCTCCAACACTAAGTATAAGTAAAAAAAAAAAAGTATTGTGATTGTAGGGTTGGGTTCGTCGTAAAGATCTTTGACCATCCAACTGAGATCAGATGGTCTAGGACTCAGTCAATAGTTTTGTTTTTGGAAAAATCAAAACATGTTTTTTAGGACACAAACGGTCACATACTACCTAACCGTATTAAACCAAGTTTTGTAATTGAACTAAATATGTGTACTTTGATCTTTGTTAATATTTAACTAAGATAGAATGAAGAATTCTTTTTTGTTTTTGTGTAAATTGGATACACATAAATTAATTTTTTTTAGTTGGATAATATTTTGTTCATGTTTTGAATTGCTACGACTTTAACAAAACCTTAATTTTGTTGAATCTTTAAAATGTAATTTTTGTTGAATCCAATTGATTAATCATCACAATCCTGTCAAACTCACTATAACTCAAACACATAAACGACGCCGCTTTAAAAGAAAATAGAACAACAAAATAAAACTAAAGGTTTCAAATTCTTGAATATTAAAGTCTCCTACATCCTATCCTAGTAAGTTACATAATAATGTAACTTATGTTATAGTAGTAACACTAACACCTAATAGTGACGCCTACATCACTCACTCACTCAACAAACGTTAAAAACAACAACTATGTACCCACTAAAAAGAAAAAGACTCATCAATTTAACTTGTTCTACAACCTAATTTTTTTTCAAACTAAAAATAAGTTAAATACTAACATTCAAAAACCGGGAACAACCTCCTTCTTCCGCCGCATCTCAATAACTTTCCGGTGATGATTTGAATGCAATTCACTGGAAAACGTAGGGCTACAAGCGGGTCTATATTCCGGTAACAACCGACCCGATTTATAACGAACCCCACAAGCATTACAAAGTGTTTTCGGCCCACCTGGTCCGGTTCGCCATTGAGGAGTCTTCTGCACTCCACAATGACTACACCGCCGCGGCACACCTCTTGCTTCTCCGTCCGGTGAAACCATCCTCTTCGCTTTTTTCTCCGCTGGCTTTGAACATTCCTCGAGGTTTGAGGAAGAAAGTGTAGCTGAGCTTGAGGTTGAAGATGAATTGGCTAGTGAAATTGGCCATACACGAATACCGGTTCGTGTTCTCTTGCTTCTTGCTTTTGCCGGTACCGGAGTTTTGAAACATGGTGTAGAAAACGTGGGGTTTGGTTCATGAGCTTTTTGTTGAAGTTGGAGATTTTCTGTTTTGGGAAATTCTGAGAAGGAATCTTCAACAAAATATGATAACCATTCTAAATCAGCAGCTTCTTCTACCTACAAAAATTGCAACTTTGGTTAAATTCTTCAAAAACAACAACCTTAAAAAAAAACAATCTTAACAAAACAAACTAAAAAAACTTTCTTTTTTTAATGTAAGAGGAAGAGAGAGAGTACCGGAACGGTGAGTTCGGTAGTTGGTAATGAAACAAACTGGTTGTTGAGTATGGGGTGTGAAATTTGGTTTTGGTTTTGGGTGGTGTATTGAGGGGTATGATTTTGTTGTTTTTCTACAAGAAAGTCCTGTTCATGTTCATGTTCTTGTTCTTCGTTTGAAAAGTTAAGGAAATCATCGACAAAGAAATCATCAATAGGAGCTATGTCTTGAACATTAAAAGAAGATAAATCTTCTAACAAATTTTGTGGAGTGAGTTTCACTGCTGTGCTTATGTTAAAACTGCTTTTCAAAGCTGCTTCTGCTTTCACACACTCCATTGCTAATTCAGCCTGTAAAATTAAAAGAAGATAAGTCCTCTAATTTAATTATTTTTATGGAAAGTAAAAGAGAAATTGAAGTTGAGGTGAAGGATAGTTTACCTTAGAGAGGGAGAGAGAGGATGAGTGGGTGAAGAGAAAGTTGAGGGGAGGGTGTAGTTGAGAAGTGAGGAGTAGTGAAAGAAGTGAAGGGGTGAAATTGAAAGAGAAGTGGATGGTGAGTTTGGTAAAGCATTCAATGGGGGATTACTACAATACAATGCGCCTGTTTCTTTACTCTAGAAATAATATAAAATTCATTTCATTTGCTCGTTTCTCTTTCTCTCTTTTTTTAACCCTAATTTCACTTCTCCAAATTCAATTTAGCATGTTGTTACATTCACAAAACAATAAGTAGTAGTGGATAAAACATGACACGTAGGATAAGTTTTGTATTTTACGGCGTTTGATGGTTGATATTAGGGGTGTGACGGTTCAGTTTGGATTGAATTCAATTAAAATAATGTTTGAATTGATAAAATTTTCGTCAGCTCCGTTTGATTTTCATTATTTTTAAAAAATGGAATCTTTCAAACAAATTTGTTTTCCATGCATAATCAAATATTTCATACTCAAATTGAAACAACTTCATCAAATAATGAGTTGAATGTGGTTGCGGTTATAGTTTCTTTTTTTGGAAGAGATAAAATACGTGAAGTGAGTCTGAGTGATGGGATGATGATGATGGGAGAAAGAAACATTCGTCATACACCCCAACTATCCCCTATCCCTACAAACTATTAAAAATACCAATTTAAACCTTTTTAAAAATAACAACCAACCATCCATCATGTGTTTTCGAAATTGAACATAGATGGCATGTTTTCCGAAATTAATCCCTTTACCTGAGAGAAATCTTTCTGAAACTAACTCATAAATAAGAGAGAAACTAAAACATAATAATTAGCATTAGATAAGAAATAAAATGATGGATCAATCACATCTTCAATTATTTCGCAACCTTCTTCATTCTTCTAACACCAAAAACAACTATCAAATACTCCATTCGTTTTAAAATGAGGATGTTTAAGGTTTTTATACACATATTAAGAAATGTAATGATGGTGTTAAAAGAAATGACAATTTTACTAAACTAATCTTATTTATTATTCGTGTAGTGTTTTAGAAGTATTGTGCGAGGGTACAATTGAAAGTAAAATAATAATTCTACATTGAAAATTGTAATTCACATTAATTTTAAAACAAAATTTAGTAACATTTATTTTGAAACAGAGATGGTATCTACTTTTTCTCAAAAGATACATAAAAGTGATTAATATGATGATGATGATGATGAAAAATGAAAAATTTGGAAGCAATGAGCATGTGAAGTTCCTTTGATTAAAATTCAGAGATGGATTACGACGACGACGCAGTGTGAAAGCAAGCGGAAAACATCGACGAGAAATAAGTGAAACAGGTTGCTTTTTGCTTAAAGAAGATTTTGAATAGTGGCCGAGGTGTTGTTGGATTTGGATTGAAGAAAATCGGGAGCAGTTGGATTGGATGGAAAATATTGGGAATTTGAAAAAGAAAGAAGATGAAGAAGTGAGATGGTTTTGAAGAGGATGCGAGATTCACAAGAATGTATGTGCGGTATTAAAAGTGTTAAGTGAGAAAGTTAATTTGTGATTAACTATGAGACTCTAGCTCTCATTTATTTATTTTGGCCTAACCTTAAGTGTGTATGACGAGGATGCTATGAGTAAAATAGTACGTGGAGTTAGCATCAATTTGGTATATTGATTCTTTAGATCTCAAAAACAAAGAACTGAACCAAATCATGTTGGTTCGGTTTCGAATTGAAACAGACAAGGTTAGATACTTTTTTGAGTTTTACTTTTCCCACCCTGCTGCTTTCTCGTGTGCCCTGCAAAATTTCCAAAAATACCCTTGGTTCGGATTATATAATCTGGAGCAGATTGTTAGCGATATCCGGACAAAGAAATCCGGACCAGATGTTATGTGCTTTTTTGTGTCTTTCTTTGATGTCAAGAGTCTCTGTTGACCGTTATATGAACCTCACACAAGCTGCAATGCTGCAATTGCAGGGTTCATATGAACGGTCAACAATGACCATGACACCACCGACACCCCTAAAAAACTAAAAACATTTGAAGAAAATGGAAGAAAAGAGGTGAAGTGAAGAATGAAGGTATTTGTTGAAGATGGAAGCCTATTTATAGCCTAAACCAAGTCCTAGGTCATTAGTACAATCAATGAAAACGTGTTAGTGATTGTAACCGTCCAAACCTACATTGATGGCTCTCATTCAAAAGAATCCAATGCTGAAGCTTTCCGGATTATACATTCCGGTACATCCTTAACCCTACAAGAAGTGTCAACCTTTTCCTCGTTCACCATTATCGTATTAATCCGGAAAATATATTCCGGAAAACAAAGGTGCATTCCGGATTTTATTTTCTGGAATGCATCAGTGTCATGGCGGTGGTTTGCACCACATGTTTTTGTCAGTGGGCAAGTCAAAAAACGTGGATGGAACCATGGTTTTTTGACTACATTTATGACCTCCTAACCGTTTTTGACCCACCCTCTCCCTATAAATAGTCTTCCAAATCCCACCATTTCTCACATCATCCTCTCCCACCCTCTCCTCCTCTTCTTTCTTCTACAACCATGGTTTTCCATCGTTGGTCTTTCATAGATAAGGGCCTCGTTGAAAACTTTCAGGGTTTGTATGAACGGTCAATGAGGATGGAACCGCGCTGCAACGAGCGGTTCATTTGGGGGTCATGTGGGTCAGTGTGGTTCTTAGCTTGGTTTGTCTGGGCATAAGTTTGAGCACCCCCTACCTCCCTCAGGGGCATTGTTCTCTTCTTCCCGCCCTCCTCTTCTATCCTCCTCCGGTTGCCCTCCAATAGGGAACCTACTGCTATGTCCTATCACATAGCAGTAGTTAGGCTCTTATGAGATTAGAGTTAGGCTCTTAGGAGATTAGAAATAGATTTAAGATCTTATGTAATAAACTTTAAAAGCTTGAAAATTATTGTAATGTATTGTTGATATATTAATAAAATGAGTTGTTTTTATGTTTGTGTCTTTTTATTTCTGTTTTTTATTTTATTTTACGAATTGTAAAAGTTCTGGAAAAATACTATTCCGAATTTTAAAATCCAGATACATCTGCAAAATTCTAACAATGCAATCCGGAAAACGAAATCCAGACCAGGGGTAAAATTGGAAAAAAAAAGGGCGCGCAAGGAAAAGTATAGGGTTGGAAAAGTAAATCTCTACTTTTTTTGTTCAGATTTTCAGTTTTGTCTGAACCACTTACACCCCTAATGATCCACAATACTGGTAATGTTATATTGCACCTTATTTGATATATATACACACACTACTATATTAGAGAGAATAGATGAGCAAAGTCAAAAAGAAACATAAAATCAAAGGTGTTGTAGTATGACTCAAAATTTGATGGATGGAGAATATTGTTGCTAAAAATATAAAAGATTTGTTTCAAATATATTTTGTGCTGAAAATATATTTATGGACAATAAATATATTTTTGTATCGTATGAAGAACGATTTGATGCAAATATATTTTGAAAGAAAAAAAAAACGTATCTTCAGTGTGGTATTTGTTCCAAATTTATGAGTTATACTTTTACTATAAATATAGACCTTGTATCAGGCTAAACTTTGAGAGAGATAGAGGGGGCTGAAACAAGGGTTTAGAAAGGCAACAACAAAACTAGGGTTTGTATAGAGTTTGTCTCTTTGGAACAAACACTAGGGTTTGTGGGTTGATTCACCTTGGTAAACACTATTAGGATTGAGTCTCTTGGTTACGGGAAGAGATTGGGGCTTTGGGTAGAATTAGGCGGGAGACTTATTCTTGTAACCCATTGATATCTCTTTTGTAACGATACTCATCATATAGTGGATCGGAGGGCTGCTCTCTCCCCCAGACTAGGTCAATTTGGACCGAACTGGGTTAACAAATTCTTTTGTGTTCTTCTCTTCTTTGTGTTCTTCTCGCCGTTATTTTCTACTTTTGACTTGTATTTAATTGTTCCATACACTTTGATTTTGGTTGCTTGATTATCCCTTGCCCCACACATCAAGTTGTTATTGGTGTGATTTTCATCGAATTCGCAACAAAAGGGAGCCCAGAAGTAATTAGAGAAATAAGATATAGATTGGCGACATGTTAGAAAGATAAGAGGGGGGAAGAAATACTTCATTCGGTTTTTTATTATAAGAAAATTTTTAGATTTTTTTTAATAATTAGTGTATCTAATTTTGGTGGATTCTAGGATGAGAGTTCAATTAAGTCCCTGACCGATGTACCATTAAATTTCACCATCAGATTAAATTTCCCTACATAACCTTTGGTAGGAATTACCGCACCATATCTAACCACTCCTCTTTAATTCACTTTCTTTCTACTCGCAACTTCGGCATCTTCCGGCAAACAATCTCTCCGTCTCCATCTATCTTTACAATTTTTTATCTAGGTTACATGCGAACATTTTTTTCTTCAAAAATTGAAATACTAATATGAAATCTTAACACTTTTCCTCTTTCAATCTCAAATTTTTTTTGTTTGTTTGGTGAGAAATTCTCGGACACGCTTGTATTTGTCTTTGAAACACTAACTCAGTTACATAATATATGGCCACCTTGATTATCACTATGTTGTAGTTATATGTGTACATAATTTCAATTCAATTGTGATATTCGTAACAATGAATTTGGATTAATCACAAAAAAACAAGACACTTGGTTGGGAGTGAGATTAGAGATCTTATGAAATTTCACCATTGAAGCAGTTATAAGAGGAAGCAGTTACACTGATGGGAGATTCAGGGGAAGATTTGTGTGTGGAAATCTATAAATATTCTCTTCTTTATTTTTGACACATCTAGACTGTGTATTAAATCTAATAGTTTAATTTAGTTGTACATCGGGGAGGGACTTACTTGAACCGTCATCCTAGAATCCACCTCTAATCTTTATATTAAATAAATTTAAAAAGTGAATTTGTTTCTCATAATAGAGACCGGAAGGAGAGACACATGATCATATATGCACTAACGATCAATCTTTATTGTGTAATTGTACAATTTTGGGATTCTATCCAAAACTATAATACTGTATATATTATCTGCATGTTTCAATTCAGAATAAGCTTGATAGAATCATCATATATCACAATAAATTTTATGAAGATTACACTTTCAGTATTTAACAAAATCACAATGTTACCGTGATTTTCAGACACGCACTAAAAAGGTTTACAAGGAGGAAGTGGTAACCCACACAATCTACGATTACCCAAAAAAGATGACTTAGACATTTTAGCCATACTTTTAGGAATTCTCCCTCTGAGCCTATTTCCTGAAAAATCCACATTTTGCAAATCCTTCAAATTTCCAAACGTTGCTGGAATTTTTCCAGAAAACTTATTATTGCCGAGAGATAATTCCCTCAAACCGTTTAAATTCCCAATAGAAGCAGGCAAATTCCCATTAAGCATGTTGTTCTGAAGATTCAAATTTTTCAAATTCTTGAGATTCCCAATCTCAGAAGGTAAAACACCACTTAACAAATTATCTGATAACCTTAAAAATGTTAAAGAACTAAGTTCTCCAATAGAAACAGGAACATTTCCTTCAATCTTGTTTTGCATCATATCAAGTGTATTTAATTTTTTAAGCCCACCAATTGATTCTGGAATTTTTCCACCAATTTTATTTCCTGACAAATCTAAAAACCCTAGATTTTTAAGATTTCCAATGCTCTCTGGAACGCCGCCGCTAAGATTGTTCTTTTTAAGATCAAGGCTAGTTAGAAGCTTCAAGCTTCCAATTGAAGATGGAATTATTCCAGAAAAATTATTTCCTGAAAGACCAAGTTCTAATAAGGAGACCAAAGATCCAATCTCAAGAGGTAAATCACCAGATAATTTATTGTCATTAAGGAAAAGTTTCTCAAGTTTGGCAAGTTTATTGAACTCCACAGGAATTGGACCGTTCAATTGCATTAAACCGATGAGGCTTAAAATTTTGAGATTGGTTAAATTTCCAAGATAAGGTGACAATGTTCCAGATAAATATGTATCAAAAGGTAAATCGATGCCGTCGTCGACGGTTCCAGAAAGAGTGAGACTAACAACTCTTCCTGTGGTGGAATCACATGTGACTCCATTCCAACCTTTGCAACAATCAGTGGACAATGTCCAAGAATTCAATAGTTGTGACGGGTCAGAGGTTATTTTGTTCTTGAATTGTAGTAATGCTTCTTTGTCTATTACATTACAAGCTTTAGAATGTGAGATGAGTGATGTGAGGAGAAGGAAGAATAAGGGTAGCAAGAAGGATTTGGTGTATAATGTGTGCATTTCCATTTTGTAGATTTTGCTTATGAAATTGAAATTGGTATTGGTATTGTGGGTACTTAAAAAATGATTTTATTATTTGTATTTATAATGATTGGGTGATAAGTTTTGTTTAAACTTTAAGTAGTTGTGACAAGCCTTTTACCATCTGTTTTTACTTGCATCATCTTTGTTATAACGTTTTTTGTGACACAATATTTGATTAAAAATCAACTAATTAACTAAATTTAGAAAAATTTATGAATTCCGTGTATGGTATGTCAATCACGAACACTAAAAATAATACACAGATTGGTTTTTTTTTCTTTTTTTGGTATACTGGTAATTTATTAGTTGGTAACAACTAACAAAAACCCAAGAAAAAAATATTTTTTTTATATAAAAAATAAAAAGCTCTCTATGTTTTTTTTTTGTGGTGAAAAAAAAAGGATAACAAAATACGTTGTGTTCCTTGCATAAAATTTCTCTTTGTTTATATTTTTTTCGTACAATAATATTTAATATTGGTTAAAAAAATAATATTAATAACATAATACTTGTGTGAGATGACACAGAGAAATATTTACTCATGGTGAATTGGCATCTGATTGTTGCTTCCTTGATGTCATTTTTGAATCTGATAATGAGAAAAATGTTAGGGTACTTACTAGGAAAGAAGAAAACCCAAACCTCGATGTTGGAAACATAGGCGGAGACACCACCCAGCTAGTCCAAGCACTCGCTCGGGCTCAATCGATACTTTCTTTATATTAGGTCCAACCCAATAGTCCATTAACCCACTTAAAAAAAAATAATAATTGGGCAAAATAAAATATTTTTCACACCCGCACACCAAAAGTCACTTGATGATGTTGATATTATTCGAACATTCACTGCAAAAAGGTCTCAAAAAGGTCATTTACCTCCTAATTTTATTTAGCACACCATTGGTATGTTATATTTCATCTCTCTTATTTCAAATTGTAGTTTTGTTGACAAAATGGCATACCTCTTTTATTTCGATTTATGACTATTTCAAATAATAACATAAATAATAGCAAATATATTATTTCCTTAAATGTCTAAGTCATTTAACTTAGATAATACAACATTGGCAAACCGACATGAACAACTTCTAGAAACACACATCTATTGGAGCACAAGTCACGTGAATAAAATCTTCAATCAAATCTTCAAGAATTTCACACAAAAATATAATCTTCCAAGAAAGCAAAACAAAGTACTTCACCTGGTACATGATGTCGTACTCACATGTTCATGACATCTTGTCCAACATCTTGTTAGAACTTCTTGTTTTCACAAAATACAACCAACACAATATAAAAACCCAACACTTAGTCTAATAGAAAATTGTTTTCTACTAAGCACAAAAGGAAATCCTAAACTCACATTTGTTTTTAATTTAATTATGGGCAAGAATTCTCTTTTCTCAGCGTTGTTTCCTAATAGGATTTCCCAACATATTCATAAGGAAAGCACAACATAATAATTTATCTCATCGGCTGATTTGTATCATTTACAGGACCATATTATTTAGTTTGTTTATTCATCAGGAGGTTTGCGGGTTCGGCGTTCTATGTTGCAACTTGTTTGGTTATGTCGCGTTTGGGTATTATGGAATGGAAGAAACAATATTATTTTCAAGAACAAGAAACTCCATTCACCAACTTTTAGATAAAGTCAAGTTATATTCCTTTCGGTGGATGAAGACAACTGACATTAATGTCCGTCTAAATTCTCATATGTGGTGGTTGAGCCCGTTTGTATGTATAAGCATCGACTAATTTGTTTTGCTTTTGATTTCTTTGTGACTTGTTCGGTTGTATACTTTCGAAGTCCTTTTTGGCACACTTTGTGCTATTAAGGAGTCTCCTTTATTTGTAATGTATTCTATTTTTGATTGTTAAAAAAAAAAAAAAATGTCCCATTACACATGTCTTCTTTACTTTCGGCTGATTTGTATCATTTACATGACCATATTATTCAGTTTTTTTATTTATCAGGATGTTTGCGAGTTCGGCGTTCTATGTTGCAACTTGTTTGGTTATGTTGCGTTGAGTATTGTGGAATGAAAGAAACAATATAATTTTCAAGAACAAGAAAGCTCCATTCACCAATTGTTAGATAAAGTCAAGTTACATTCCTTTTGGTGAATGAAGACAACTGACATTAATGTTCGTCTAAATTCTCATATATGGTGGTTGAGCCCGTTTGTTTGTATAAGCATCGACTAATTTGTTTTGCTTTTGATTTCTTTGTGACTTGTTCAGTTGTATACTTTCGAAGTCCTTTTTGACACACCTTGTGCTATTAAGGAGTCTCCTTTATTCGTAATATATTCTCGGACACGCTTGTATTTGTCTTTGAAACACTAACTCAGTTACATAATATATGGCCACCTTGATTATCACTATGTTGTAGTTATATGTGTACATAATTTCAATTCAATTGTGATATTCGTAACAATGAATTTGGATTAATCACAAAAAAACAAGACACTTGGTTGGGAGTGAGATTAGAGATCTTGTGAAATTTCACCATTGAAGCAGTGTATAAGAGGAAGCATTTACACTGATGGGAGATTCAGGGGAAGATTTGTGTGTGGAAATCTATAAATATTCTCTTCTTTATTTTTGACACATCTAGACTGTGTATTAAATCTAATAGTTTAATTTAATGGTACATCGGGGAGGGACTTACTTGAACCGTCATCCTAGAATCCACCTCTAATCTTTATATTAAATAAATTTAAAAAGTGAATTTGTTTCTCATAATAGAGACCGGAAGGAGAGACACATGATCATATATGCACAAACGATCAATCTTTATTGTGTAATAGTACAATTTTGGGATACTATCCAAAACTATAATACTGTATATATTATCTGCATGTTTCAATTTAGAATAAGCTTGATAGAATCATCATATGTCACAATAAATTTTATGAAGATTACACTTTCAGTATTTAACAAAATCACAATGTTACCGTGATTTCCAGACACGCACTAAAAAGGTTTACAAGGAGGAAGTGGTAACCCACACAATCTACGATTACCCAAAAAAGATGACTTAGACATTTTAGCCATACTTTTAGGAATTCTCCCTCTGAGCCTATTTCATGAAAAATCCACATTTTGCAAATCCTTCAAATTTCCAAACGTTGCTGGAATTTTTCCAGAAAACTTATTATTGCCGAGAGATAATTCCCTCAAACCGTTTAAATTCCCAATAGAAGCAGGCAAATTCCCATTAAGCATGTTGTTCTGAAGATTCAAATTTTTCAAATTCTTGAGATTCCCAATCTCAGAAGGTAAAACACCACTTAACAAATTATCTGATAACCTTAAAAATGTTAAAGAACTAAGTCCTCCAATAGAAACAGGAACATTTCCTTCAATCTTGTTTTGCATCATATCAAGTGTATTTAATTTTTTAAGCCCACCAATTGATTCTGGAATTTTTCCACCAATTTTATTTCCTGACAAATCTAAAAACCCTAGATTTTTAAGATTTCCAATGCTCTCTGGAACGCCACCGCTAAGATTGTTCTTTTTAAGATCAAGGCTAGTTAGAAGCTTCAAGCTTCCAATTGAAGATGGAATTATTCCAGAAAAATTATTTCCTGAAAGACCAAGTTCTAATAAGGAGACCAAAGATCCAATCTCAAGAGGTAAATCACCAGATAATTTATTGTCATTAAGGAAAAGTTTCTCAAGTTTGGCAAGTTTATTGAACTCCACAGGAATTGGACCGTTCAATTGCATTAAACCGATGAGGCTTAAAATTTTGAGATTGGTTAAATTTCCAAGATAAGGTGACAATGTTCCAGATAAATATGTATCAAAAGGTAAATCGATGCCGTCGTCGACGGTTCCAGAAAGAGTGAGACTAACAACTCTTCCTGTGGTGGAATCACATGTGACTCCATTCCAACCTTTGCAACAATCAGTGGACAATGTCCAAGAATTCAATAGTTGTGATGGGTCAGAGGTTATTTTGTTCTTGAATTGTAGTAATGCTTCTTTGTCTATTACATTACAAGCTTTAGAATGTGAGATGAGTGATGTGAGGAGAAGGAAGAATAAGGGTAGCAAGAAGGATTTGGTGTATAATGTGTGCATTTCCATTTTGTAGATTTTGCTTATGAAATTGAAATTGGTATTGGTATTGTGGGTACTTAAAAAATGATTTTATTATTTGTATTTATAATGATTGGGTGATAAGTTTTGTTTAAACTTTAAGTAGTTGTGACAAGCCTTTTACCATCTGTTTTTACTTGCATCATCTTTGTTATAACGTTTTTTGTGACACAATATTTGATTAAAAATCAACTAATTAACTAAATTTAGAAAAATTTATGAATTCCGTGTATGGTATGTCAATCACGAACACTAAAAATAATACACAGATTGGTTTTTTTTTTCTTTTTTTGGTATACTGGTAATTTATTAGTTGGTAACAACTAACAAAAACCCAAGAAAAAAATATTTTTTTTATATAAAAAATAAAAAGCTCTCTATGTTTTTTTTTGTGGTGAAAAAAAAAGGATAACAAAATACGTTGTTTTCCTTGCATAAAATTTCTCTTTGTTTATATTTTTTTCGTACAATAATATTTAATATTGGTTAAAAAAATAATATTAATAACATAATACTTGTGTGAGATGACATAGAGAAATATTTACTCATGGTGAATTGGCATCTGATTGTTGCTTCCTTGATGTCATTTTTGAATCTGATAATGAGAAAAATGTTAGGGTACTTACTAGGAAAGAAGAAAACCCAAACCTCGATGTTGGAAACATAGGCGGAGACACCACCCAGCTAGTCCAAGCACTCGCTCGGGCTCAATCGATACTTTCTTTATATTAGGTCCAACCCAATAGTCCATTAACCCACTTAAAAAAAATAAAATAATTGGGCAAAATAAAATATTTTTCACACCCGCACACCAAAAGTCACTTGATGATGTTGATATTATTCGAACATTCACTGCAAAGAGGTCTCAAAAATGTCATTTACCTCCTAATTTTATTTAGCACACTATTGGTAGATTATATTTCATCTCTCTTATTTCAAATTGTAGTTTTGTTGACAAAATGGCATACCTCTTTTATTTCGATTTATGACTATTTCAAATAATAACATAAATAATAGCAAATATATTATTTCCTTAAATGTCTAAGTCATTTAACTTAGATAATACAACATTGGCAAACCGACATGAACAACTTCTAGAAACACACATCTCTTGGAGCACAAGTCACGTGAATAAAATCTTCAATCAAATCTTCAAGAATTTCACACAAAAATATAATCTTCCAAGAAAGCAAAACAAAGTACTTCACCTGGTACATGATGTCGTACTCACATGTTCATGACATCTTGTCCAACATCTTGTTAGAACTTCTTGTTTTCACAAAATACAACCAACACAATATAAAAACGCAACACTTAGTCTAATAGAAAATTGTTTTCTACTAAGCACAAAAGGAAGTCCTAAACTCACATTTGTTTTTAATTTAATTATGGGCAAGAATTCTCTTTTTTCAGCGTTGTTTCCTAATAGGATTTCCCAACATATTCATAAGCAAAGCACAACATAATAATTTATCTCATCGGCTGATTTGTATCATTTACAGGACCATATTATTTAGTTTGTTTATTCATCAGGAGGTTTGCGGGTTCGGCGTTCTATGTTGCAACTTGTTTGGTTATGTTGCGTTTGGGTATTATGGAATGGAAGAAACAATATTATTTTCAAGAACAAGAAACTCCATTCACCAACTTTTAGATAAAGTCAAGTTATATTCCTTTCGGTGGATGAAGACAACTGACATTAATGTCCGTCTAAATTCTCATATGTGGTGGTTGAGCCCGTTTGTATGTATAAGCATCGACTAATTTGTTTTGCTTTTGATTTCTTTGTGACTTGTTCGGTTGTATACTTTCGAAGTCCTTTTTGGCACACTTTGTGCTATTAAGGAGTCTCCTTTATTTGTAATATATTCTATTTTTGATTGTTAAAAAAAAAAAAAAAAATGTCCCATTACACATGTCTTCTTTACTTTTGGCTGATTTGTATCATTTACATGACCATATTATTCAGTTTGTTTATTTATCAGGATGTTTGCGAGTTCGGCGTTCTATGTTGCAACTTGTTTGGTTATGTTGCGTTGAGTATTGTGGAATGAAAGAAACAATATAATTTTCAAGAACAAGAAAGCTCCATTCACCAATTGTTAGATAAAGTCAAGTTACATTCCTTTTGGTGAATGAAGACAACTGACATTAATGTTCGTCTAAATTCTCATATATGGTGGTTGAGCCCGTTTGTTTGTATAAGCATCGACTAATTTGTTTTGCTTTTGATTTCTTTGTGACTTGTTCAGTTGTATACTTTCGAACTCCTTTTTGACACACCTTGTGCTATTAAGGAGTCTCCTTTATTCGTAATGTATTCTTTTTTTGTTTGTTCAAAAAAAAATTATGTCCCATTACACATGTCATCTTTACTTATAATCTATATTTCGCAACAACATTAAAATTCATGCATTCTTCGGTTAAAAAATTAAATCCTATGAGTTTAATGTTTCACCGTTAATTTTTTTTAAGTGAAGAATGCATTTTTTATTTTTTTTTATCAATGCATGAATGTGTGTTTTTTTAAGGCAAAAGTCAAATATTTTGGTTATTCATCATCAAATTGTAGAACAACAACATATATGAAAAAAAAATTGGAAAAGGATCCATATATAAAATTGAAATCATCCAACTTGAGAGAAAAAAAAATGGACAAATCTCAATGTTCCAAATAATATGGAGTAGAGATTTATATTTTTTTTTGGGAAACAAACTAAATAAAACAAACATTAAAGATTCCATAATAATTCCAAAATAAAATATGTTTTTGTTTTTTGGTATTTTATGGTGACATCGAAAGAACATTAATTAGTGAAAAAAGAAACAAAAATTTATTTTGGAAACTTGATTCCATAATCAATGATCCAAGAATAAATATTTTATGTCACATATGTTAATAGGACTTACCTTTGAGATTATGGATATGATAAGAGTCACTATTTTACTCTATATTTGCTCCTTTAAAAATATTTTATCTTAATGTATGGATGATAATTTTCTTTTTCTTATTGATTATGTTTATAGTGACATATACATATATTTGATCTAGTTTGTTACACTTTTTTTAAAGATAAATGGAAAAAAAAAATTGGACATATACTCATATCTTATTTGTTACACGATATATTTTTCGTGGTAACAAAAAAATTGTGTTTGTTACACTTTTGTTAATATTTGAATTCACTCTCATCCATTATCTTTTTTAAATGATAAGGAAAAAAAATGGATATATACAATTAATTACATTTTATTTTAATATTTGAATTTATTACTTTTATCTATTTTTTATATGTGCTATTTGTATTGAAAGTTGAGGAAACTTTAAAAGGAAAAAACCAACCTAAAAGAGGTAAAAGAGGCTATTATATATATATATATATATATATATATATATATATATATATATATATATATATATATATATATTGATGAAATGTAATAAGTTTCTTTCTGTCAAATTTTTTTTGACCAAAAGGTACACAAAACACTTGTTTTTCATTATCAAAAATAGAAGCTGTAATTATTATTTTAATACCATCCGATAAATAATTTCCCAGCAAACATATTATTCAAAAAAATCAAATCAAATGAATGTAAACCAATATTATTGCATTATTTATAAGCAGTAAACATTTTTATTCTAGCACTATCCAAGATTATATTATTGATCCCTCAAAAAAAAAAAGATTATATTATTGAAAGAGAACTGCTTAACTTCTAAACATTGTATCCTAGACACATGTCAAAACTTAATGTACTCTTTTAAACATGACCTTGCGAGGTGCGAGGTCCTTGTGTGATTGTTTGGTATCGTGTTGAATTTGGCAATATCACGATGCCGTCATGATACCTAACAAGCACTAACTTAATATAAACCATAAATATTTGGTTCTAATCTTGGCTCTGCCACTGCCACAAGTGGCTTAGCTTTTGTGGTTCCTCCATGAGATTCAGAGAGGTCAATATCAGACTGGTTTGGTGGCAAACTCCACGTGAAACCATGGATCAACCTTGCAAATAACATAATAGTCATTGAAGTTCCAAGCATGACCCCTGAACATCCACGCCTTCCGGTACCAAATGTAATCAAGTCCAAACTGGGATCTGCCAAACTCAAATTAGACCCATCGATCTTAAGATGTCGTTCTGGATTGAACTTAAGTGGTTCTTTCCAAACTCTAGGGTTTATGCCAAGTCCTTGTCTCCTTAAATAAACATGGCTACCTTTTGGGATAAAATAATTAGCAAGAGTTGTGTCTTTCATTGCAACGTACGTGGGGAAGGTTGAAATCACAAATTGGGTGACGACGAAAAGCTTCTTTTGCACATGCCTTCACATAGTTTAGTTTGGGAAAATCATATTCTTGCACTAACCTTCCTTTTCCAACTACACTGTCTAATTCTTCAGTCGCTTTTTTAAGTAGCTCGGGTTGATTTATCAATTCAGCAAGTCCCCATTCAACTGCATTCGATGGATTATCAACGGCTGCAAGTGTCAATTCCTGTAAAATTTATCCCCATTAATATCATTTTCAAGACAATAATACAATATTAAATTTTTAATAATTTATTTAGTCCATTAGAAATAAGGGATTGTTTTTTGCATATTATAACGAGTTATATTGATATTCAATTATAAAAAAAAAAAAAATAAAAAAAAAAAAAACTCATTTGAAACAGATTTACATTTTTTTTTTCTACAAATTCTCACATTTTAGAAAATAAATAATAAATGACCAGCTAGCTAAAAGGAGATGAAAAGAAGAGTTTAAGATATATATCAAAATATTAGACTTGATTTCCTGCTCAGTCAAAATGGCATTGTTTTCACCATCTTTGAGTGAGATGAGAACATCAAGCAAATCTTCTTTTTCTATCTTCTTCCCATTCTTCCATTGTTGAATTCTATCCTCAATTATAGGGTCATGATATTTCTTCATGATCTTGCAAGCCTTCTTAATGATCCTTTCATGGCCATCCAAGTCAAGACCCCTCAAGCATGGCATGAAATCAGAAACAGAAAAAGCAAAGAGGTATTGCAAAACAGTAAAAATTGCTTCCACATATTCTATTTCCTCTAAGCCAGGTCCATAATCTTCACTACCATTTCCAAAGTACCTTTTATTCAAAAGCAACCTCCTAATAACATCCCCTGAATAATATTGTGCAGCAACACTCACATTCACAATTCCATCACCACCAATTTTGGTGCATTTGTTATAAACATAACGTACAATGTTATCGGCTTCTTCCACTCTCTTATCATGAAGCCATTTATGTCTAAGAGGGGAAACTAGCTCATTGCTAATAACTTTCTTCACTTTCTTCCATTGTTCTCCAAAGGGAGTGAGTGCTGTGGTTAGATAACCATTAGTAACATACTCATTTGACCAACTACTTGGTCTTGATGCAAAAATTGCATCTTGTTTTATACACAATTCACGTGCAATTTCAGGATCGCTAATTGTAATCACGTGAACGTTACCTAAACGGATGCAAGCAATATCTGTGTTGAGATCATTCATCATTTTTTGTATCCATCTAAATGTTGGCCTATTTGCAAGCATTTCAGGAAGGTTGCCTACTATAGGCCAAGGTGTTGGACCAGGAGGGAGTTTTGGTTTTGGTTTTTCAGATTTTTGGGTACTACGTTGGTGTTTGATGAGGAATTTATAGACAAGTAACATGAGTATGAGATACCATAATGTTGTTGACAATTGGTCAGAAACAACTAAATATTCCATGATACTTTGTAATTATTTTGTTTAAGCTGATGGGGGAATTAATGGGTAAATGTTGAGTTACTTTAGTGCATTCTTCGCTTTATATACACACATAAATAAATTTGGGAATGAACTAATCTTGTAATAAAATAAATTTATTGAATTTAATTTGGACAATCTTTTTGACTGATTAATTAATAGGATAACATTTAAATCGTACACGCTGTATTAGTTTTTTTGACACATGTATTAGATAAGATTATGTTCATGTTGTAATAGTCTGATTCATCGTATAGAGATGTATACGCACCATTTGGTTAATTATAAAAATATTTTTTCCTCAAAAAAAAAAAAAAAGATTTTATAATTGCTAGACTAATTGATAAGATTTGTGTACATCTACTTTGTATAAGACTGGTAGAATAGAAAGTTACAAAAATAACTTTTTGTTTTAGTGGTAAGATTAATTGTTTGGATCGTATACATTGTATTGGGTAGAGTTATCTAAATAGAAAAGAAAAAGAAAAAAAAAGAGCTTTTATTTATAAAAAAAAGTATATAAACTAGTTTTGAATAAATATATAAATTAAGAAGAAAAAAACTACTTTGTAGAAAAGAAGGTTCCAGCCGCATCCGTCTTTAAAAGATTTAAGAGACCTTTAAAGAAGGTTTCAGTCCATCCGTCTTTGGAAGATGTAAGAGACCTTATAGATTATCATCATATCAATATTAAAATACAGTTATTTTATACAAAGTCAAGTCATATCCAAATCAACGCACCAACTCATCAATTTTGTACGGTTAGATAACATCAGTGTTGAAAATCAAAGTAGATAAACTAGTTTTGAATAAATATATAAAGTTACAAAAATAACTTTTTTTTTAGTGGTAAGATTAATTGTTTGGATTGTATACATTGTATTGGGTTAGAGTTATCTAAATAGAAAGAAAAAAAGATGAGCGTTTATTTTTAAAAAAGTAGATAAACTAGTTTTGAATAAATATATAAATTAACTTTCAAAGAAGGTTCCAGTCGTATCCGCCTTTGGAAGATTAAGAGACCTTATAGTAGAGAATATTATCATCATATCATTATTAAAATACATTTATCTTCTACAATGCTAAATCATATCTAAGTCAGCGCACCAACTCATCAATTTTGTACTGTCGGATAATATTAGGGTTGAAAATCAGAGAATCTTGTAATGATAAGGTTGGAATTCCAAATTTTTATTTTACAGAAGGTTAAATAAAAACTCACTCAAATAATAGAGGGTAAAATATCATTTAACCCACACAAAAAAAAAAAAAAAAAAAAAAAAAAAAAAAAAAAGACCAAAACAAAATTACGAAGGTTCATGATCAACACACTCCCATATCGAGATAAAAGTACAAACATTACAACTCCTAGTGAACTTCCTTAAAAAGAAAAAAACTCCTAATGAACTAACACCACGTAGAGCTAAACAACAAAACATGAGCCTAATCTACTTAATTAAAACAACCAAGAAAAAAACACATCTCAGGCTAAACACATGACCAAAATTGTTATTTTCATTTAGTTTAATTTTTTTGGCGGAATTTTTTTTACAGGCACCAAAATTATTATTTTCATTTAGTTTTTTTGGCGGAATTATTTTTATTTAGTAGCTAGTATATTCATTTTTTTTAACTCACTTTGATTAATTCTATTGAATTTTTTTTTTTTTAGAGAACATTGATTATGGATGAATCTTTTACACTTACAAATTCAAGAAGAAAGAGATTCGAATAATAAAAAAAAAAAAATTAACTCACTTTGATTAATTCTATTGAAAATATTTCTTTTAGAGAACATTGATTATGGATGAATCTTTTGCACTTACAAATTCAAGAAGAAAGAGTTTTGAATGATAAAAATGAGACAACTTTATTTTTTTTGAAAAAACCAAAATGAATTATATTATCCCAACAAGTCCTTCCCAACACAAGAAGTGTCTGAAGGAGACATGAAAAGAGTTTACAAGGTTGCATCACAAAACTAAATAATGACAGAACAACAGAGGAGAACAACTACTCCATCTGTCCCTATATATAAGCACTCTTTTATTAAAGACAAAAGGTGGACACCAATAATGATAATAAAAAACGAAAGTAACATGTTTCCCTTTCAACTACACCAACATGATTGAAGCTTAATTTTTTCACATAATAATTGCAAATTATCATCCTCATGCTGGAAAAAACGCCTATTTCTTTCTTTCCAACTGACCTATGCACGACTAAGTCAGAAAATCTTCAAAGTTAAATGAGTCTACTTAGAGAAACCACTTAGTTTTACTGTTACAAAACCTAACGAATTTGTAACCAATGACCAAATTCTGTCGAAAAATGCACATCTGACTCTCCAATCGTGATTCAATTTAATGGAGGGATTTTGAAATTTCCAATTCCAAAATCTCCAAATAGCTATTGTCGAATGAATGTTGAATTGTATTGGTTTCCAATCTAGCTCATAGTTGAGCGAGAGGATCAAAGTTCAATTACTACCAACATAACTCCTCATATCTTCACCAATTAAATTCTTTCTCGTCAAATTTGCAAGAGCCCTAAAAAAATTGCACTATCGAATACTTGAAACACTCTCTTGTTGCTCAATTAATGTTCTCATCTTCCTTTTCCTATCCACTCCTTCCTCCAAATCTTCTATAGGAGCTCACCATTGGTGCCAGATATCTCTTCTATATGAACATTGTTGAACTTTTGTTCATGTTCTGTTAATGAACTTTGAAGTTCATCAAATCAGGGAAAAGTACCTATACCCTTACATTTATCAATTGAACAAACAGTATAATTATTTAAGCTAATGATCTAAGCATTTCTTTCAATGATGATTAGTGACAATGTTCCACCTTTAGAGTTGTTAAAATCTAATGGCTAAATACCTCTTGCGGTCCTTTACGTTATATGTTTATAGCAGATTAATCATTCAAGTTTTTTTTGTTACCAACTATTCTTTAAGTTATTTTTTGTTACAAATTGGTCCTGTAAGTCATGTAATATTTACACTGTTATCTATCTTTTCAGCTAACTTCATTAAAAAGTGCTTATAGACCATTTAACATTAAGATGATAGGTCTAAAAGTGTTTATGACATCAAACATGATTACTTATACACATTTTCTTCTTCTTATTTTTGAATTCAAGCCTATTTTTGAAACTAAATCTCCGTGTCTTGTGTTCCATTTTGCATTTAATGTTCAGAGTTTTGTACATAATGTTCGAGCTCTCATCTCATTGTTATTAGATTCTCATTTGTGACGTGGAAGATTTTCTCTCGTATCAAGCATGAAATAGAGGTGCTTATCTATGCTTTATTTAGACGTTGTTCCATTTAGGTTATGGATATGAGATATGTGGCAAAAAATTGAGATTTAAATTAAAAAACAAATATTTATTTAATTAAAAATAAAAATAACCTTCTCCCTCACACTTTTCCTTTCTCCTCTGTTATGATCCATGACCTCCCCCTCTCATCATCGTCTTGCCGCCACTGTAACATATCAATCCATAGTCGTTGTTACTGTTATTAGTCAAGGTATTATGGCTTTTGAAAATTTGAGACACTTGAAATCTCAGTTTTTTTTTTCAAGAAAAGGAGTGTTTGTGTGATGTTTCTTTCATGAATGGATTTGCATGGTCTGCAAATGTGGATGCATTATTATGCAAACTTGTCATCATAGAAGTTGGCATAGCATAAGGTTGTTCCCTAGTGAAGTTTTGCATGGCTATAAACCTATCATCTAACCTAGCCCAAACTTGAGGATGAGGAGACATAGGAATAGCAGTAGACACTGGTAGTGAATTGTGGCACAAAAGCCCCCATTTCTGGTTGTGCTGTTGCAGCAGAAGTTGTCGACATAGTTGCAGGAGCGGTTACTCTCATTTCTGTCGAATCTGGCATTGTCATGGTTGCCCCCATGACAGTTGACCCATTGGCATCCACTGTAGGGAATTGTGCTTGTGAAGAATACTGCGATGATTGTGATGATGCAGAAGTGCCACTATTGGTGGGTCTGACCATTTCTTTCAAGGCTTTACCACTCCTTAAATGCATCCACAAACAAATATATTTCGAGAAAAACTTTTAATAAAGGTAGTTACAATTTTCTAGAAATATTTTCAAAAGAACACTTCCAAAAATTGCACAAACATGGTACCACCAGCGTGCCAATTTGTTTACCGGTGTTTTTGGTAAACAATAGGAACTGGTAAGCAGGATCAAACCAGAAATCCTAGGACATGTTGTGACATCTTTTTCTATAAAATACATGAATGTTCGTCATATTCATAGGTTAATTTATGAACAAGATGAAGGAAACTGTTTTTGTATGAAGATAATTGTCTTTTGAAAAAGAAAAGTAAAGAAAATGCAAGTAAAAGGCTTAAAAGTTTAAACGCAAAAACTTGAAGAAAAGTTCAATTGTATTACATTAATGTAAAAGTGGTTCGACAAATCATATTACATACATTTTGTATGACTCTTTTCTCTGGAAGCTGGTACTTCGAGTGCTATAATTCTATAAGTGATTTGCGACCCGTTTTTCTTATGAAAAACTACTATATATACATATAGAAAATAACTGCAAAACATAATCTGCTAAAAACCGCATGTCTTCGTCGTGAACCGCATGCCTTCCACGTGTATGGACACGTGAAACTTGCCTCTTTACTCTAACTGTCTGTCAGTTTCCACCTTTTTGTCGAAAACTTCTAATGCATGTCGAAAACTTTCAGTATCTGTCAAACTCGGCAACATCAATCATAGACTTAAAGAATCTTGCAGCTTTAAACCTTCTTTCATCTGTCGAAAAGCACCAGATAAAATATAGTCTAACACTATGATAAAGTTTTGGCCTAACCTTAAGTGTGTATAACGAGGATGCTATTAATAAAATAGTCGGTGGAGTTAGCATCGGTTTGGTATATTGGTTCTTTAAATCTCAAAAACAAAGAACCGACCCAAATTATGTCGGTTCGATTAAGTTTCGAACTGAAACAAATAAGGTTAGATGCTTTTTTTGTTTAGATTTACAGTTTTTTATGAACCACTTACACCCCTAGTGATCCACAAGACTAGTAATTTTATTTTGCACTTTATTTGATATGTCTATACACTGTATTAAAGAGACATAAGAAAGAGAATAGATGAGTAAGTCAAAGAAAAACATAAAATTAAAGGAAGCCCAAAATTAAATAAAGAAATAAGATATAGATTAGAGACACGTAAGAAAGAGAAGAGAGGGGGAAGAAATACTTAATGTATCTAATCTTATATTAGATGAGCAAGTCAAAATGAAACATAAAATCAAAGGGATTTTTTTTAATAATTAATGTATCTAATCTTATATTAAATAAATTTAAAAAGTGAATTTGTTTCTCATAATAGAGATCGGAAGGAAGGAGGGACACATGATCATATATGCACCAACGATCAATCTTTATTGTGTAATAGTACAATTTTTGGATACTATCCAAAACTATAATACTGTATATATTATCTGCATGTTTCAATTCAGAATAAGCTTGATAGAATCATCATATGTCACAATAAATTTTATGAAGATTACACTTTCAGTATTTAACAAAATCACAATGTTACCGTGATTTCATCACGCAGCTCCGTCTTTCCAGACACGCACTAAAAAGGTTTACAAGGAGGAAGTGGTAACCCACACAATCTACGATTACCCAAAAAAGATGACTTAGACATTTTAGCCATACTTTTAGGAATTCTCCCTCTGAGCCTATTTCCTGAAAAATCTACATTTTGCAAATCCTTCAAACTTCCAAACGTTGTTGGAATTTTTCCAGAAAACTTATTGTTGCCGAGAGATAATTCCCTCAAACCGTTTAAATTCCCAATAGAAGCAGGCAAATTCCCATTAAGCATGTTGTTCTGAAGATTCAAATTTTTTAAATTCTTGAGATTCCCAATCTCATAAGGTAAAACACCACTTAACAAATTATCTGATAACCTTAAAAATGTTAAAGAACTAAGTCCTCCAATAGAAACAGGAACATTTCCTTCAATCTTGTTTTGCATCATATCAAGTGTATTTAATTTTTTAAGCCCACCAATTGATTCTGGAATTTTTCCACCAATTTTATTTCCTGACAAATCTAAAAACCCTAGATTTTTAAGATTTCCAATGCTCTCTGGAACGCCGCCGCTAAGATTGTTCTTTTTAAGATCAAGGCTAGTTAGAAGCTTCAAGCTTCCAATTGAAGATGGAATTATTCCAGAAATATTATTTCCTGAAAGACCAAGTTCTAATAAGGAGACCAAAGATCCAATCTCAAGAGGTAAATCACCAGATAATTTATTGTCATTAAGGAAAAGTTTCTCAAGTTTGGCAAGTTTATTGAACTCCACAGGAATTGGACCGTTCAATTGCATTAAACCGACGAGGCTTAAAATTTTGAGATTGGTTAAATTTCCAAGATAAGGTGACAATGTTCCAGATAAATATGTATCAAAAGGTAAATCGATGCCGTCGTCGACGGTTCCAGAAAGAGTGAGACTAACAACTCTTCCTGTGGTGGAATCACATGTGACTCCATTCCAACCTTTGCAACAATCAGTGGACAATGTCCAAGAATTCAATAGTTGTGATGGGTCAGAGGTTATTTTGTTCTTGAATTGTAGTAATGCTTCTTTGTCAATTACATTACAAGCTTTAGAATGTGAGATGAATGATGTGAGGAGAAGGAAGAATAAGGGTAGCAAGAAGGATTTGGTGTATAATGTGTGTACTTCCATTTGTAGATTTTGCTTTTGAAAATGAAATTGGTAATGTTGGTACTTAGAAAATGATTTTTCATTTGTATTTATAGTGTTTGGGTGATAAGTTATGTTTCAACGGTAAGTAGGTGTGACAAGCCTTTTACCATCTGTTTTTACTTGCATCATCTTTGTTATAACGTTTTTTGTGACACAATATTTGATTAAAAATCAACTAATTAACTAAATTTAGAAAAATTTATGAATTCCGTGTATGGTATGTCAATCACGAACACTAAAAATAATACACAGATTGTTTTTTTTTTTCTTTTTTTGGTATACTGGTAATTTATTAGTTGGTAACAACTAACAAAAACCCAAGAAAAAAATATTTTTTTTATATAAAAAATAAAAAGCTCTCTATGTTTTTTTTTTGTGGTGAAAAAAAAAGGATAACAAAATACGTTGTTTTCCTTGCATAAAATTTCTCTTTGTTTATATTTTTTTCGTACAATAATATTTAATATTGGTTAAAAAAATAATATTAATAACATAATACTTGTGTGAGATGACACAGAGAAATATTTACTCATGGTGAATTGGCATCTGATTGTTGCTTCGTTGATGTCATTTTTGAATCTGATAATGAGAAAAATGTTAGGGTACTTACTAGGAAAGAAGAAAACCCAAACCTCGATGTTGGAAACATAGGCGGAGACACCACCCAGCTAGTCCAAGCACTCGCTCGGGCTCAATCGATACTTTCTTTATATTAGGTCCAACCCAATAGTCCATTAACCCACTTAAAAAAAATAAAATAATTGGGCAAAATAAAATATTTTTCACACGCGCACACCAAAAGTCACTTGATGATGTTGATATTATTCGAACATTCACCGCAAAGAGGTCTCAAAAAGGTCATTTACCTCCTAATTTTATTTAGCACACTATTGGTAGGTTATATTTCTCTTATTTCAAATTGTAGTTTTGTTGACAAAATGACATACCTCTTATATTTCGATTTATGACTATTTCAAATAATAACATAAATAATAGCAAATATATTATTTCCTTAAATGTCTAACTCATTTAACTTAGATAATACAACATTGGCAAACCGACATGAACAACTTCTAGAAACACACATCTCTTGGAGCACAAGTCACGTGAATAAAATCTTCAATCAAATCTTCAAGAATTTCACACAAAAATATAATCTTCCAAGAAAGCAAAACAAAGTACTTCACCTAGTACATGATGTCGTACTCACATGTTCATGACATCTTCTCCAACATCTTGTTAGAACTTCTTGTTTTAACAAAATACAACCAACACAATATAAAAACCCAACACTTAGTCTAATAGAAAATTGTTTTCTACTAAGCACAAAAGGAAGTCCTAAACTCACATTTGTTTTTAATTTAATTATGGGCAAGAATTCTCTTTTTCCAGCGTTGTTTCCTAATAGGATTTCCCAACATATTCAAAAGCAAAGCACAACATAATAATTTATCTCATCGGCTGATTTGTATCATTTACAGGACCATATTATTTAGTTTGTTTATTCATCAGGAGGTTTGCGGGTTCGGCGTTCTATGTTGCAACTTGTTTGGCTTAAAATTTTGAGATTGGTTAAATTTCCAAGATAAGGTGACAATGTTCCAGATAAATATGTATCAAAAGGTAAATCGATGCCGTCGTCGACGGTTCCAGAAAGAGTGAGACTAACAACTCTTCCTGTGGTGGAATCACATGTGACTCCATTCCAACCTTTGCAACAATCAGTGGACAATGTCCAAGAATTCAATAGTTGTGATGGGTCAGAGGTTATTTTGTTCTTGAATTGTAGTAATGCTTCTTTGTCTATTACATTACAAGCTTTAGAATGTGAGATGAGTGATGTGAGGAGAAGGAAGAATAAGGGTAGCAAGAAGGATTTGGTGTATAATGTGTGTACTTTCATTTTGTAGATTTTGCTTTTGAAAATGAAATTGGTAATGTTGGTACTTAGAAAATGATTTTTCATCTGTATTTATAGTGTTTGGGTGATAAGTTATGTTTCAACGGTAAGTAGGTGTGACAAGCCTTTTACCATCTGTTTTTACTTGCATCATCTTTGTTATAACGTTTTTTGTGACACACAATATTTGATTAAAAAACAACTAACTAAATTTAGAAAAACGTATGAAATCCGTGTATGGTAATGTCATCTCTTGAAATCACGAACACTAAAAATTACTTATTGACAGATTGGTAATTTTTTTTGGCAAACTTGTAGTAATTTATTAGTTGGTAACAATTAACAAAAAAGCTCTATGTTATCCTTTAACAAAATACGTTGTTTTCCTTGCATACAATTTCTTTGATTATATTTTTCGTACAATAATATTTAAAACGGGTTACAAAAAAATTATTAATAACATAATACTTGTGTGAGATGACACGGAGAAATAATACTCAAAAAGTATGTATAAAATCCCAATTTTAATAAGATTGTGTACGAGTAAAAGAAAACAGAGAGGTTGTATATTGAAATATGTATGAGAAAATATATACCATAAAATAAATTTAACTAGGTTATCCATGGAAGAATGGTGGTAATTTACCCCAACCAATACACATTAATCACATAAGCACATATTCATGAACTATCTTGACCCCACCAATAAATTGCTCATATTCATTGGTTGGTGGGTAAATTACCCACCATTTTTTAAAGGTAATTTAGAAGAAAAAAAAACCTAAATTTATTGCTATTTTTTATAACAAGAGGAAATGACAACAAAAGATAAGTATCAAGATGAGGGAAGTTTTGATGTGGGGGGTCTAACAAATCAACCAAACTCAAGTTTTCATTATTATCCAAGTGGGTAAACTAAGTTATTTTGATGTGCTAGAAACTTTTGATGTGAATAGTCTTTATCCTAATTGGATAAAATGTATTTCAGATGGTGCATCTTCTCAGATGGTGCATCTTCTGAAGTGCTTGGAAAAGCATTTGTGGAGGCATGTTTAGATCAAGTCAAGCTGATCATATGAAAGTTTTAATGACAACTTAGGCATAGCAAATGCTTTTAGAGCTGAGCTAGTAGCTGCTATGCTTGCAATTGAAATTGCTTTCTATAAAGGGTGGCACAATCTCTAGCTGGAAATTGATTCTAAACTAGTAGTTCTAGCGATTTCTTCTATAAACGCGGTTCTTTGGGACCTAAGGAACCGTTGGTTAGACTCTATGCATCTTATAAGAAATATGAACTTTGTTGTTTCTCACATCCTTAGAGAAGGAAACTATTGTGTTGATAAAATGACAAATCAACGTTCAAACTTTAACTTGGTGGGATAAAGTCCCTTTAGAGGTTATGTCAGATTTTGCTAGAAACAAGTTAGGATTACCTAACTTTAGATTTGCTTAGTTTGAAGGGTTTTAGTATATCCCCCTCTTCTTTTGTATCTATGCTTTTATAATATATTAAAGGAAGAACTATGCACCTTTTTTTAAAAAAAGTTGTTTTTACTTAATTGTTATTGTTTATAAAGAACTCAAACTTGACCCCAAATATTTATATTTTTTATTTGTAATTAGTTTTGATTCAAAATTAATATTAATTTAAGGGTTAATTAAGTTTTTAGTCCCTATAAATATTCACAATTTTATTTTTAGTCCTACAAAATAAAATCACACTTTTTAGTTCCTATAAAATTTTCCATCAGCATTTTTAGTCCCTATAAATTTTTGCATCAGCACTTTTAGTCCCTGTCAAAAATTTTCATCAATAGTTTTGGTCCCTAAAATGTTTAAGGAAAATGTCACAGGGACTAAAAAGTGTGATTTTATTTTGTAGGGACTAAAAACAAAACTGTGAATATTTATAGGGACTAAAAACTTATTTAACCCTTAATTTAACTATTTTGATTAAAAGTTGCATAAAAATATTAATTATTAAAGTTGTAAAAAAATATTTTAATAAATTTTACCTAAACGAATTTTAAATACTAATAAATATATAAAATTAAAAATGATACAAAATACACAACAATAATACATTAAAACTACATTTTCAATGGAATACAAATAATACATAACAATAAAAAAAACAAATGACATTTTAATCGACATACAAATTATAATACAAAAATAATGATATAAAATAATAAATTTAATTTTATAGTCCCTACAAAAAGTAATGCTTGTGGTTTTTTTATCAATGATTTTGATGCTTGGGTTTTATTTTTATTTTTTAGGTTGGATATATATATAGTTGATTCACACCATGTTTAGTTCACCATTTGCCACGTCATGTTTATGCTTACTTCAATGCAAGTTTTCGAAAGTTGACATCATCTATAGGAAATTGGGCAAAATCATCTTGCACTAAAGTTGCTCTAATAGGCTAGTTTTTAAAAGGCTTTCAAAAGATGAAGAGTATTGCTGTTCCCACATGTTGTTTGGCTGTGCCACACGAGTAAAATATCAAAATACCCTTCAGCAGTTTGCTACCGAGGTTTTTAGGAAACCGGCGGCAGTTAACTGCCGAGGAAAACCTCGGTAGTTAACTGCCGAGGAAATTTGATTATGCAGACAGCAGGTTCTGCATAATTCTAAGTATTTCCAAGCCATTTTTTCGGCCAGTTTTTACCTGTAATTAAACCAGAGCATTCCAAAGGTAATATAATTCATATGTATGATTGAAACTCGAACATAATGAAGATAAATACAATATCTTTTACAATTGTTAATAATTAAATTAAATCGACATTTGGTTAAAATTAAACAGACGTTTGAAATTCATCAAAACATTACAAAGTGTCCATAATTAAACTACTCATTACACATCATTAAATTAAATCCCTACTTACATTCAATGCAATTACATATGGAACGAACATACATATATAATATATTGTCTTCCACCATATTCCGAAACATAAATCCGACGTCGCCATCGTCGCGAATAAGCAAAGGCATATAGCTTGCCGTTTCCCATGCGTATTCATCTCTATCTTCTCCTAGGTCTATGCATGGCATTTGACCAAACAAGTGACGTGTATATTGATTTTCACCAAGATGCTCAAAATAAGTGTTAAGTTGTGCTTTCAAATTGTCAAGAGAGTCCGTCGGCGTTATCATAACCTTAACCGTCTTTTTAAACGCGGAGTACCTAACCCGCCCTTCAATTTGTGCAACCTCAGACATGTCTCACTTGAAAAATTTTGTAACAAAAGAATCATATATTAGAACAAAATTAAATGGAATGTAATAACGAATAAATGAAATGCGGAAAACATTAAAAAGCTATAAATTAGTATTGCATTATTTTCTCCACATAAAAATCATATTATCATATATATATATATATATATATATATATATATATATATATATATATAAATTACATAATGTTAGTTATATATTGGCCACCAAAAAATTGGCGTTACAATTTCGACCCAAAAAAATACATCGGTGTAATTTCTACCAAAAAAAAAAGAACTAACACCGACAAAAAAATTACTCATTAAAGACCAAGTGATTGGAGAAGATCAAGTGACATAGAATCTTCCTCATCTTCCGCAATAACTTCAAATTGTTGCTTTGCTTTCCCTACAACGTTTTTCTTCCAAAGCAATGTTGTCCAAAGCATTTCTAGACACATGATCACCTAACCCCGAGTACAAAGTGACATCTTTGAATCTATGTTCCAACACGCAAACATTTTGACCAAAGGATGTTTGTATAGCGGTCAACTGGAGCAACAACATGTGATGTATTTTCTCCCAACAAGTACCCAAATCACCCACACTATTGTCCAAGTATTTCTTCAACAAAGCATGGGCCGATTCGACCCTGTTTGTGGTCCTGCAACCAAGATGCAACACATGGTTTGTCCATGCCCTCACAATTTTGTCCTTCACTTCATCCAAGGTGGTCATGGCATAATCTACAAAAATTGGGAAATCACTACATGAATCTTTGAACTCCACTAATGCATTTGCATATAATTGTTGATTGGGAGATTCAACCATAGCTTTCCATGCGTTCATTATCTTCTTCACCACATCCCGATTGATCACCTCTTTCCCATCCTTTTTAAAGCCCAAAGGATATTTACAATTCAAGACACACCTTTGTTTAACATTAGCTTGCACATGAAAAAAACAATTCAATGCATAACTTTCCGGAAAAACATGTGCAACCGCTTTCATCAAAGACATATCCCTATCGGTAACAATCACCTTAGGCATATTCATCTTTGACGAAAGAAGTTTACGCAAAATTGTTAAAACCCAAACAAAGTTTTCTTCTTTCTCATGTGTCATAAATCCAAACCCAACCGAATATGTCAAATCGGTTGAAGTCACCCCAACTACCTCAAACATTGGCATCCTATACATGTTGGTCTTGTACGTGGAGTCCATAACCAAAACCGTTGGAAAATTGTTAAACAATTTAATGGATGTTGGATGAGCCCAAAAAATATCTTCAATAGTATTACTTTCAAGTTGTGTTCTTGAGTAATAAGTATAGTTGTGCTCCTCCAACTTCGAGATTAGAAATTGCAACGGCTTCTTGTCACCCCTATTTGCCTTCCATATTTGTTGACGTTCATTGTACACTTGCTTCACATTTGTCATGCAATGTGGTCTCTGGTTCTTCAAGTGTATCAAAATATTTCTTGGAAGCATCTTGCTCTTGGTCAAGTCACGTACGATCTTCTTGTCGTCCTCCTTTAATCTACCGGCAAGAATGTGTCCTTCTAAAGCCGGCTCCATGGGATGGTTGTGAACTCCATTAAGAATGTTCAATCCCCATTCCTTTGTTTGCTTACTTTGATATCCACTAATCATGAATAAGCAACCGCATTTTCTTGAGCCCGTGTTCGCATGCTTCGGTTTTTTTTTCGGAACTATGTGACTTCCACTCCTTTCACACACTAGCCGGAACATTGGATTGATCAAGCTTGATCTTTGTGTGACAATGGTAAATCCCGCCTTATTTGCTTGTCGGCGCACCCACTCAAGCAATTCATCTCTATTTTTCGACTTAACGTCGTCTGAAAAAAACTTAGCCGTGTCGACCTCGTGGGGTTGAAGTGGGAGTACACCGGAGCCGCCAACATACTTTGAAGCTTCAACATGGACGGAAGCTTCATCTATGTTTGTTTTCGCTTCAAAATTAGGCGGTTTGACATCTCCGGAATTTTCGACAAAATTTTCTTTTGTCTCTCCCGGAACATCTTTCGCATTCTTTACCATTACTATAATTAAACAACACATAAATATGAATTAACAACTAAGTAATGCATAAACATCAATGCTATAATGAATCAAAACAAAAAAAAACAAAAAAAAAACAAAAGAAAAAAAAATTTGAAAATTTGCCAGTGGCTGCCATTTTTTCGTGGTGAAAATTTTCACCAAGAGTTCCTCGGTACCTAGCTACCGAGGTTTTCCTCGGCACTAAACAACCGAAGTTTTCCTCGGCAGTTAACTGCCGAGGATTCCCATGACAGGGTTCTACGTAACTGACGTAGATACCCCTAAAACACCCAAAAAATGACTCAAATAAAACGCACAATACCTGTTTTTTTACGTCAATAGTGTGTTGATACCTCCTATGCTTGATGCTTGAATGATTTTGGATCAAAAATTGATTATAGAAAAAATGGATTTTGGGATTGAAATGAGGTTGGAAATGAAGGTGATGAAAAATAGTGTGTAGGGGGAGCAGGTAGCTGTTTCATCGTATGAAACATTTCCCTCGGCAGTTAACTACCGAGGAATTCCTCGGTAGTTAACTGCCGCTGGTTTCCTAAAAACCTCGGCAGTTAACTGCCGAGAGGGTATTTGCGTAAATTACTGGTGTGGCACAGCCATACTATATGTGGGAACAGCAAAACTCAAAGATGAAACACTCTCTTGTTAATGAACATTGTTAAACTTTGTTCATGTTCTGTTAATGAACTTTGAAATTCATCAAATCAGGGAAGAATACCTAGACCCTTACATTTCTCAATTGAACAAATACTATAATTTAAAGGGTTAATTAAGTTTTTAGTCCCTATAAATATTCGCAGTTTTGTTTATAGTTTCTACAAAATAAAATCACATTTTTTTAGTCTCTATGACATTTTTCTTAAGCATTTTAGAGACCAAAAATGTTGATGGAAATTTTTTATAGGGATTAAAAATACTGACGGAAAATTTTATAAGGACTAAAAACACTAACAGAAAATTTTGTAAGGACTAAAAACTGTGATTTATTTTTATAAGAACTAAAAACAAAATTGCAGGGGACCAAAAACTTAATTAACCATAATTTAAAACAAGTAGGCATGCGTGAGGTTTGTATCATAAAAAGGTGCAGATTATTTTAGTTGAATATTACTATTGGATATGTTTTAAATTATTTTCCTTAAAAAAACACTAGTACTCCATTGGACATGTTTAAAACAATCATTTCATGTGTGAGGTTAGTTTCAAAACAGGAAACAGAATTTAAAACAAAGATTTTTAAAATTTTGAAAACTTGAAACTGAGAACTAGTATTGTTGAAAAATGGAAACTTTAAATACTTTCATGAAGTAGACACGCCCTAAATCTCCGTGTGTTGTTTTCCACTTTGCATTTAATGTTTAGAGTTTTGTACATAATGTTTGAGCTCTCATCTCATTGTTATTAGATTTTCATTTGTGGCGTGGAAGATTTTCTCTCATATCCAGCATCAAATAGAGAAAGAAATAAGAGATAATTATTGTGTTTTTTTTTATGTGGTCGGATTCGTGGTTGGAGGGTGGCCTTTTAAGTAGTTGGTTTAGACGTTTGTTAGACTTAGCTAGAAATCAAATCTTTTATGTTGTCGAGATGTACTCTTTAAGTTGAGGTGTTGGTGGGGAGGCGTGTAAGTGACGGTTTTGATAACTAATTTGAGAGGAAAAATGAATAGATGAATGTTGTGCATTGTTATTTAACATTTTCTTGTAGGATGGTGTAGTTGATAATTGGGATTGGAATCCTGCTCCTGAAAAAGGATACACAATCAGCGGCGTGTACCAACTTAAATTTTCAACCATACTTACACAAATATCAAAACGGTTAGGCTTAATATTCAATGAAAAGAATATATGTATAATTTAATTCAAGAAAATCACTAATTTTTGTTATAAAAAAAATAATAATAAAAAAAAATCACTTATTTATGTGTTTGCTTGACTATTGTTACGTAACCGTCTCTGAACTAAGGATTACTTCGTCGGCAGATCATCCTGCCCAATTCCAATTTATGTACCGGTGGAGGCAGGCTGAAGGAAAATTCTAATCATCTTTTTATGTTTGTGAACACTTTAGGAGTATATGATTTTTTGTTTTTCAATGACTTATTGCCTGTTTAGTAGCACGGCTGAAAAGCTAAACACACATCTATAGGGGCTTCCACAGCTGTTTTTAAAAGCTCCAATTCCAAGCTTTAGCGGAAACGCGGTTTCGTAACGTGGGTTTGGTAAGTTCACCCCTAGAGCAAACACACTATTAGAATCTCTTCTGCATGCGCAAATAACCTTGGCGACCATTTCACTTCATTTGTGGAATTGGGAGGTAACTCTAAAAAAGTTTGGTCTTCTCTATGATTCATTTGGTTGACTTATGTTTGGGCAATTTGAAATGAGAGAAATTACCGTATCTTTCAACATAAGAAATCTCTCATGAATCAAATAATTGATAATATGAAACTTCTTTCCTTTTAGTGGTTGAAAGCAAAAAAAAAAAAAAGTTTTAGCTTTTGATTTTCATTTCTCCAAAGTATGTGATTCATTACCTAACTCTATATCTCGCTCGTTCTCTTTGTTGGTTCTTTGATTTTGTACTATTACCTTTGTAACAGTTTGATTTTTATCTCTGCACTCTTTGTGTCGGATAAGATTCTTTGTTTGTTTTAGTATATTCCAATTTGACTTAAGAAAAACTTTGTATTTTACCTATAATAATTACAAGTTTTAGAGAAGAGAAAGTTAATATAATAATTAAATAACAATAAGATTGGCAGTGGCGGAGCCGGGGGTGGCAAGGGGGAGCCACCGCCACCCCATCTTCAAAAAAATATATTTTTTTCCCCTGGAATCCCTTGACGTGCTGAGGTATGGTCGGAATCAGAATCAAAATCTGATGGATGTTGTAAGGATGCCGTGAAAAATCGAGAAACGTGTGAAATTGTAGACGGCCGCCTCTGTTTGTGGAGACGGTGAGGTAAAGAAAAAAGTGTCGGAAACTGGAAACTACCTCTTTTGGTTTAGTGGCCACTTTTTTCTCCTTTCTCTCAATCGCTGGATTAATCTGACGGCAGAAAATGGAGCAGAAGAGATGGCAGGAGACATACACGCAGGAGATGATCCATTTCCGGTTTTGTGTTAAATGCTGAGGTTTTTTTGTTGCACATTTCTTTACTCCTTTTACAACTTACTGTCTTTTTTGTTTTCAATAATTAATAACTAATCATGTGATTTAAAACATTCATACACACAAATACAATAAAATTCCCTTAATAAAACACAATAAAATTAATAATAAGAGTTGAATAGCATATTTAGATGTACCAAAAAGAAAATAGCATATTTAGATGTACAAAAAAAAATAGCATATTTAGAGAGCAAGCGAAGAATTTGTTGACTTTAAGTTGTGCTTTGTCTCTTCAAGATAGATATAAAGTTTTTGACATTGACGCTATATGTACTCTTGTTGAAAAATATTATCCCATGAGTTTTAATTAGTGATCAAGAGAAAATTAATTTTCCATTTCATTTTCGACATCTCCTTTTTGATGCTCGTCAATCAACAACTTTGAAGAATTTATCAACTATTCAATAATTATGCTCATGTTTGCCAATGGACAACCCAAAAAATATTTCTTGCTTGATAGGTTGTTGCGTCTTATTACGACTCTTCCAGTTTCTACCACTACAATTGAAAGATCTTTTTCAACAATGAAGATTATTAACTCTAAGTTGAGAAACAAGATGGGACATGGTTTACTAGCAGATAAGATGTCAGTTTATATTAAAAGGGAAATTACTGCATGCATTAGTTCGGAGTCAATTATCGGTGATTTCAAGTTACTCGAAAAGCGTAAAGTGTCAGTTTAAGTATCTAATGATCGAATTTATATATTATGTAGTTTAAATTTTGATTTTGGTTTATTACAACTTAAATGTGTTGTATGCAAATATGATTTATATATTTTATTTTATTTTTTTGCGGCCACCCCAAATTTTTTTGTCTGGCTCCGCCACTGAAGATTGGGTTGCTTAAAAAAAAACAAGACTGGATGAATTCGGACTGAATCAGTCACGTGATCTAAGGATGTAGGAAAGGGCAATCAAAAATACAGTTAAAGAGTAAACATGTCTACAAACTCATTACACTTTTTTTCCCTTTATAATACAGTGTAATCAAGATCATTTACCTCGGTAAACGCCTCAAACTATCGAGTATTACTGTTGACACATTTGATAGCAGAAAAACACATGTAAGTTATTCAAATACCCATCGGCAGTTAACTGTCGAGACAGTTCAAAACCGGCTGCAGTTAACTACTGAGGAAAACCTCGGCAATTAACTGTCGAAGAACTTCAAACTCAAACTGCTACCGATTTCATTTTGTTGGCAATTTATTTTATATTTTTATTATTAGCTTTTATCATCAAACTCAAACTCCTCCCAAAATTAAATCTTCAAACTCAACCACGGTTGTCCCTTCATGTTTCTCATCAGTAAAAAATTGAAATTGTTGCTCTTTCCCTAATTAATCAGAATAGAAAATAAATAGAATTTCTGCTTTTCGTGTTTCTTTTATATCGAGAATTAAGTTGTTGTGGCAAACAGATGACTAAAAATTGCTTTCCAATAAAATCTCAAAAGCCAAAACTCAGCCAAAATAAGTTGTTGGAAAGAGAAGAAGTTGTCGGCATATTGGAAGATGAAGAACCATTCATGGTGGTTTGAAGAGAAACGAAAATTTGCAGTTAAAATCAATAAAAAACATCATTGAAGTTCTTCGGCAGTTAACTACCGAGGTTTTCCTCGGTAGTTAACTGCAGCCGATTTTGAACTGTCTCGGCAATTTACATGTGTTTTTCAGCCCTATCAAAAGTGTCAACAACAATTCTCCAAACTATCCCCATCGTTTAGGCTGTTTGGATATGCTATAGGACTTTTCCTGAGTTGGAAAAGGACACCTATTTTTTTTTTTTTTTAACTAGGATTACCCTACCTCCTAAATGGATGATTTTAGAAATTGAACCCGGATTCTTTTTCTGATGAGAGTTATGTTATCAACTCTTCCAACATTATGTTAATTACACCTCTTGTAGATGTCTCAAAGTATCTCCATGGCTTAAGTCCTTTAAACACGTTATGAGACTAATCCTCAAATCGACAATAAAACATTTTTATTTTCTCAAGATCGAATTACCTCTTAAATGGACAACAGAAGAAATTAAATCCAAAATCTTCATTAAGGGAGGTCATGTTGCTAACTCCTTCAAGACCATGATGATTACACCTTGGTTTCTATATACATATATTTTAAGGTTGTTTTGCACATAACAATAAATAATTTCGCCCCTTAAAAAATTTCTTTACGTAATTTTGCACATAACAATTACTTTTTTACTTCTTTTTTTTTTCCTTTCATTTTTCTCCATTTAACTACATATACACATAGTAATATCCATTTATTTTTAAATAGTTTTCTTTAAATGCATTAATCAGTTTGTCTTGGTAACGTATAGAATGGATAGGTTCAATCTATTCTTTTCCCCAACCTTTTTCTCTACATCTCTATACCCCCATTGCAATAACTGTTCCTCACCCTTAACCCCTCTCTCGCCCGTCACAGCCCTCACTTGTAAGGAGGACTCTTCTACTAAGGGTGTGTGTAAGTGGTCGCTAAATTTTGTCCAAAGTTACGGTTATAGGAGTAGATTTATGTATCTGAATGGGTCGAAGCCAACCCGCACTGGATTTTCACTACATGGAGGATTGGCGACCCGCATGATTAAGATCAGATATTGGTCCCCTTTTAGAGTGAGATTTATGTGTATGGCAAAACGTCCTAAACAGACTTTCCCGTCATTTCTCTTACATGGCTCTACTATATAAGGACTTCGTTCTTCTGGAATTACACAACATTCCATTACTTCTCCTCTCGATCTCAAGTTGAGTTGAACATCTAAGTGTTTGCATATGCGCCCCTTCTCCAACCGTCAAAGATGTAGAACCGGTGTCCTTAGCCGCCCTCCATCACTTTCGATCACTGCTCGTCTGCTCGAGATCCACCTTTGATCATTGATGTCGTCTATCAAAATGAAGGGTTGATAGACCCTTTTAGCCACTTAACCTCGGCTGAGAACTACAGTTACTCTTAACCAAAAATTCACACATTATATGAAAATTCAAGCATAAATATAGTTTATAAACAATCACACTTCTCTACCTACCATGGTGTCTTTTATTTTTTTTTTATTTGAAGGATACCAAGATGTCTTTTAACTACGGACAAAACCATCAAATTTAGACACCACCCACAACAGACTTGAGGTCGAAATATTTGAAAATCTGAATTAAACTTTTGTGGTTAGTTTTCATCTTACAACAACAGAATGTGCTTAGTTTTCATCTTACAACGACAGAATATGCTTCACGGATCTAGAGCTAGAGGCCAAGAGGTGCATTTTACCCTTATGACCATCCATGCACCACTAAACAAGTGGTGGATTGGTTATAACCCACTTTATTTCTTTCACAAACCAAACCAATTTTAAGACATAATAACGTCCCACTTGTTTCCTTCCCAAAAAAAAAAAAAAAAAACGTCCCACTTATTAAAAATTGAGGGTTTGATAGATTTAGGACTCAAATTAGTATTTTTATACAGGTATATTTAATAGTATAGTACTTAATTAACACGTTCTGTAATCGAGATGCCTGAGACAGGCCCTGACCTGGAGGGCTGTACTATTGACAGTTGACACATGCTCCTGAATTTGAATGTTTTGGCTAATGGAAAAAGCCATGCAATAAATTAAAAGCAACCATCCAAAATCATAGTATATAAATTGTGTGTCTGTGTGTGTGAGAGAGAGAGAGAGAGACATTGTAGAAATGTTGGAAACCATAACATAACTTTATTCATTGAATAATTTATTGATGATTGTTCGGAATGTAAGATCCCTAAACAAAACTATTTAAAACAACAATAAGAACATTGAAGACAATGACATCAGGATAAGTTCCCCCCTTTGAGCAGCAGCCATTTATACATATATCTCTATAGTTTCTCTATCTTCTATCTATTTGTACAGATCTGACTTTAGATCGACAACACATTAATATGATATAATAAACTATTATAACTTCTATTTTTGGCTGGCTTCATAATGCTATTCTACAACCCTTTGATGTCATTTGTCTTCGTTCGGTGTCATCCTTCTATCTCTCTAGGTTTCTTCTCATTTTCAATAAACTTTTCCACGCATTTCTTATTGACATCAAATATGAATGCCAATGCCCTAATCTGCATGTAAGCCAATTATTTACCAAATCAATATGCACTCAAGGTAAAAAGAACAACATCACCACACTAATGTAATATAGGAGTTACGTAGGGAAAAGGAAATGCAATTACCTGGATCAAAGTACCAGATCTCAGACCCCGCATCTGTCCTGTAGGAACTTCTTTGTCATTCAAGAATATAGACCTCTTGCCAAGATTCTTTATGCGGAAAGAACCATCTGCCGCCATCTTTATTAAAGCCTATAGATAATAAGTAGTAGTTCACATTTCATTCTAATATAAATTCAGCAGAGGAAATTTAAGAGAAAATGTAATTAAAAATTTCTGGATTTTCATTATGAACAAAATATTCTTCTGGTCCTTGTTATGTGTTGCACTCGTGCATAATGAAACATCAAAATAACCCCATTATGTTCAATCACCAAAAACACTCACAAGAACACCACACTCCAAATAGGTAAATAAAAAGCTTTATAAAAATTTGTCATCTGACAAGCTGTAGAAGTACACCAAAAATGTATTACTGATTCTGCAACTACTTACTAAAATGGATAGAGATCATTTCATGCATTACTTTTCAAACGATAATACCAAATCCTTCCCAACTCTACCCTGCCTCCCCCGAAAATATGAACTTTAAAGGACATTAAATTCATCAGTAAAATCAACCATGCAAGGAATTGTTAGAAACAGTTTCTGAGCTATCTTACTTGTCTTCTTGATATGTTGTGAGCATATTGCCCTTCTTTAGCCAAGTCAATATCAACATGTGTGTCATCTGTTGATCTGCCAAGTATCACCTACGAAATAGAAAAAGATTGTAAAAGTATGAGAAAAAATATTTAAACTGGGAACAAACACGACAAACTTCTGGAGCAGCGCCAAATTAGGCAAACACCAAAATCAGAAATTTAGATGTAGATCTAGGCACACACAAAGGACATCATTGTATTAATGTTCACCATAATAAAGGTCAATCATTTTGTAGATTTCGTCAAAATTTAAATATAACTATCATAGATATAAAAGGAACGCAGAGATAAGAAAAGTACTATCCTCAACAAACATTGAAACTCCTAGGAAGATATATAAAACTCTAACAGACGTAGTCACAAAAGAAATGAAAGGTAGTCTGTTCAAAATTTATTCCCCGATTGGCAAAGCTAGGGCATTAATTGTAATGCAATGATACTAGAGCAGTACTATGCAAGACAATAAATCATGACGACATGCAAACATGCACCTCAGGTTGACATGATTCGTTATGGTGATATGAGGTGGAAGGCAATATGGGTAAAAGTTCCTCTCCCCATTTTTTAAAGGAAAACAATAGCTCCAAATTCATAAATGCACCTCGGGTTGTATAATATATTCCTTCATAGTGCGCCCATACAATACTGCAAGTGCACCGCGAGAATCCATGGCTCTTCGCGTCATGGCCTGAGAAGATTGCTCCAACCTTATGATGGTCCTCTTAGTTTCTTCGTTTTGGAATCTCGAAACTGGAATAAAAAGAACATAGCATTAGTAGACAAACAACCATTACTATAATACCTACAAATGGCCAAACTCAATGACGAGCAATATTAGTAATATTTTAACCATAATTATTTCTGTAAACATTTATGAAGGCAGACCAGCATATTACTAATATAAGGAGTGTTTATTTGATTATAAGAAACCACACAGGAACAAAGAAAAAACACAGAACCAAGCAATGAATTTCCATTTTCATTCAAAAATCTAAACTTTTTTTTAAATTTTTAACAACCTTTGAAGTAAAATTTAAAATCCTATGCTGAGGGTGAGCTAAGGCACAAGAGTAAGGTTGGCTATCTAATGACATGGTGGCCATAGGTTATGGACACAGAACTAAACCGTCCATTTCTGGAAACAGAATTAAACCATCTATTTACATGGTAAGTTGTGTAGATTTGGTGCTTCCTAGATCCCACATGACGACAGCCTTATGCAACAGGCGGCCCTTTAAAATATTAAGAACTTTAAATAGAACTGTAATATTTATATTGTATCTAGGGTCAGGTGACATACCTTCAGTACTTGCCTTGGTATCTTGATCGGTTGGACCTAAGTCCATTTCAAGAATCTGAGCAAGCAACATCAAGAATATGAGATAAACAAACACAAATTAATATGGGGAATTATTACTATTCAATGCAACATAGTATACTTACCATTCCCTCAACATCAGAAAAGTAAGGAATTTCTTGCTCTTCACCATCACTCTCATCATCATCATCACTCTCATCATCATCATCGCCTATTTCCTGATTGATGAATGATAGTTTTGCTTCTGAATCAGGTAAAGTCTTATGTTCCTCTTCCTTTGGATGTGTATTAACAGGTGAAGGCAGAGCAATAATTACCTGTAAATAACATACAACTTCAATAAACTTTATTCTTAATAAAAGTATAATCATAATTAGTTCCCTAAAGAGCTTTTCAATTATGTGTATCCAGCAATGGACACATCTAACCTCTTGTGTCGGTTGTCCATATGAGGCATGCTTCATAGTTGCATGAACTAATCTGCTTTGACTTTGATTGGTATTGACAATGAAATTGTTACTCTGTCTAGAAACTGCAGAAATCAAATTCTTTGCGGGATTTTCAGTTTTCGGTACAGCAGCAACAGGGTTTTCCTTGCTTATATTAGGCACTAATCCTGGTTGAACTGACTGCAAAGCCGAGGAAAAGTTCGAAGGAATGTCTTTTCTTTTCGTTACAGCAGCAACATGATCCTTTCTTGATTTCAAACTTCTACCTGGTTCATTTCTTTTTTGATTACTGATGGAGGAATCTGGATAACCCACCTCTTTAACAATTGATATGGGTTTCGGAGTCGCAGAATTAGGAACTACTACAGCAGATACGTTCACAGAATTAGGAACTACAGTGGATTCGTTTACATCCTCAATGCCATCGGATGGGGACGGGACACTATCTTCAGTGTTCAATGAACAGACCCTAAATTCATTAGCAGGCTTAGGGTGAGAACCATGTGCAGCAGCAGATGATTGGACTTCATTTCTACAATCAGCAACAAAACCGGAATCACCATGACTGCTAGCCGGCGAGTCAGCAACAACCTCTAACTCAGCAGACGGACCATTTGCCATAGCAAGTCGTGTTTCTGCAACCAACTTCTGAGATTCACCAACAACAGACATATCCTCGCCTTGAATGTCACAGGGAGAACGCAAAAGAATTGAATCAACATTCGCATCAGACTGTTTATTCACTGCAGTCTCGTCTTTCTCGTCTATATTCACAAACATAAGCTCGTCTTCATTCGGCAAGTTGAAGAGTGCATCAGAAACATGGGGAATCGTCTCTTTCGACTCAGAACCTCCATTTTCAAGACTAGCATGGATCGGCATGTTAGGTGCAGAGACATCCTCCATTGTCTTCCAAAGTGGATCTTCACTCATTGAATGAGATGACCCCGCCCTAGCTCCCACTAACCCCAATTGATTCCCATAATTAACTATACTATTGACAAGCAAATTATTATTCACATCCTTATTTAAACAATCATTAATATTACCAGACCCAACAATTTCTTTTTCAGTGGTGTTATTTTCAATGCACATCTCATCACGTAAAGCCATATCAAAAGTATTAAAAAAAACCTCTGTACGAAGTCTCTTCCGCATGGCGTAGTACTTCTTGCGAAGGGTCTGAGTTTTCCTCTTCCGGGCAGTAACATCCACAGAGGCTGCTTCCTTGATTCCAAGGTCCACAGAGACTGCTTCCTTGATTCCATCACTGTTAGGCTTGGCAACCTCCAAATTGTTCATGGCAACGGAAGCTTCATCGGAAATGTCATAATCGTAGAGAAGAGAATGCCAGCGCTCAGTCAATTCTGCTGTGGAATACCTTTTGGAGAAGGAAACAACACCCTTGGCCAACGATTCCAGAGAAGCTCCACCCTACACAACAATTAAGCATCATCAGTGGCAGATCTAGAAACATTTCAAACTGAGGGTAAAAATAATAGTCTAAACTCTAAAATGTGTTCATAAAAGAAAAATATTGATCTTTAACAACATACACAATTTTATGAAAGAAAAAAAAAAACCAAACTACATGAAAATATGTCTATAAAAGAAAAATGTTTTTTTTTTACAAAAAAAAAATACACAATTATATGAACAAAACAACTAAACTACACGAAAATATGTTCATAAAAGAAAAATGTGTATTTTTTTACAAAAATACACAATTTTATGAACAAAATCTCCATAGTACACTAAAATATGTTCAAAATAAATTTATACACAATTTAAAAACTGTTTCTTTTCAAATATATTTTGTATCACTGTATATGCCTTATTGTTACTATATGATTGATAATAAAAACTAGAAAAATAAATGATTAAAATTAATACAATTTACTATACTTCATACATTTACTACACAACTTGATTAATTGAGGCAAAAACAAAATATTTAAAATGATTTTTTCTTCAGTTGGGGCAACAACACTCTACATGCATCCGCCGCTGAGCATAATTGAGTTTAGGGTTTCAATTGTATCTTAAAAAAAATGAAATTACTGAAAAGTAATGAGAGTAGTTATACCTCAACGGCGCTCTTGAGGACAAAATCGTCATCGGAATTCCACGGAGGAGGAGGAGGAGGAGAGGGAAGAGAGCTACCCATGACTGGAAAAGAAGGATCTGTTTCCAGAAACTTCCAAACCACAACACTGTCAGTTTAAAGAATATTCGGTGTAATGAAAAGAAATGATTCTCTAACCAGTGAACTGCATGATAAAGGAAGTGGGGAAGAGAGGTGTAACATTTTCATTTCATTTCATTTTGGTTTGTGACAAAAAATGGGTACATGTTTCTCTCTTTTATAATCTAGTTTTTGTGTATTTTATGAATTTATTTTTTTTGACCAACTTTTTTTTTATTAATTTTGTGATTTATTTTATTAACTGATTCCTTTTTTATGAATTCTAGAAAGAGTAAAATGTTTGACCAAAAAAAAAAGAAAGAATAAAATGTATTTGGACAAATTTAATTGTAAATTCATTTGACTACTTTAATTTATATTCATTTTTGATATTATTTCTTTGGGAAATTTTGGTCAAAAAATAAATTATTTCTTTGGGAATTTAATTATATATCATTATTATATATTATAGGCTTAATTACGGTTTTGGTCATCTTATCTTTACTGATTCACAAAGTTGTCGCCCGATTTTAAAATCACACGGTTTGGTCCTCTATCGAATTTTTGAACTTAAAAATCCTGATATTTCATATTTAATTGATTATAATAGTTTTTTTTTAATTTCATGGTCGGTGATAATTATACATCATCATATCATATTATATGTCTTTTAAAATATGCCGCATCACTAATTCTGAGTTGAAAAATATGAAAAAATGACCAAAACTACGTAATTTTAAAATATAAGGACCAATTACACGAATAAATAAAAATAAGGGACCACAATTATAATTAAACCTATATATTATTATTAACAAAAATCACTATTATTAATTATTATGAACTGTGCTTATCAATATTCAAATCCTAACTTCGTACTTACATTTAGTGTTTGAATGTCTCAAATAAGATATTAGGAAACCCATGGGAAAACATTAACAAAAAATTTGGCGAGGGAAATTATGATTAAGAGCTATGATACTCAAGTATTTGACACGATATGATACTAATACAACAATACATGAAAATTTTAAAATTTAAGATCGGCTAGGATACATTATTAAAAAAGTTAAATTTAAAATTAAATATATAAATGCACAATATATAAACATTGCTAAAATTGATAAATGTGATGTGGACAAACTCAAGGTTTTGATTTTATATGTGTGCTTGAGCGTTGCTATGTTAAAAGAACGAATGAGGAAAAAGAAACAAAAATGTATCGGAAGTGTGTATCAGAAGTACAAGACAGCTGCGTCACAAAAGTATTGAACTTTGTGTCAAAAAAAAAAGTATTGAACTTTTTTTTTTCAAAAAATAAAAATTAATTTCCCGACACTTCCTCTATACGTATCAGATGTGTATCAGTATCAGATGTGTGTTGGACAAAATACTTCATCATTTATAAGTATCTAGGCTTCAGAGATTAAGAGTGGTGCTAGCAACACCCTTCAATGCTCACTTTTTTAATGACTTAAATCAAGATGAGACTCACACTTTGAAATGAGTTTCACTTCAAGTGGTTGGTCACAAATTGATTTCATCGAATAAGAGAATTAGTATTGAAAAGAGAGTGTTTTTATCATTTTTATTCTGATTAAATAAAGTATCATTATTGACTACTATTGTATAACTATCTTTGTAAAAAAAATATATATATATGGTATTTGATGATAAAAAAAAATAAAAAAAAATAAAACTTTTTTTTTTATAAGGATCAAAGAAAAACATAGATTGTATTTTTTGTTTTAGTGTGAATCTGATACGCTTTGTGCGCAACTGCATAAATTAATTTTTCAAGTTGTGGTTGATGGATTGCAAAGCTCTTTCTAAAGAGATTTAACACTGTTGAGTTTGAACTCATAACTAGGCATGGCAGCAAAACTTATACATGCGGTAACCCACCCGAACCAACCCCAATTTGATGGGTTTTTCCCGCTTTAAATGGGTTTTGGTATGGATTTGGGTTTTTCTCGATTTCAAAACACGAGTATGGGACAGATAATGAGAATATATGTACCCACCCTGGACACGTAAGCAAACACGTATCGAATGTAGAAAATTATTTTATTACCATTGATATTTGTCATGTCATCAAACTTGCAATTGATATTTAAAGTAGCAACCAAATCATCCGATCAAAGAAATGTTAAAATGAACATATTGTTAGATAATGTCCTACAACATTGTCCTCGAGACTAAAAAAATCTTTTTTTAATTAAAAATGATTCGGTTTAAGGATGAGATTAGACGGGGATACCCAGACCCGTTGGGGACGGAGATGAAATTCAATTTCTTATCTTTATTGGGTATACGTAGGGTAATAGTTAAATATATGAAAGTTGGGGATAAGAACGGATAGATAAAACTCGTCCTCACCCCGCCCCATTGTCATGTCTACTCATAATCTTTAATAAAATTGAAAAAGATCAATTATCATCTAATTCAAATGCCTTTGGATAAAAATGTAGATAGTATAATATAATTTTCTACCCAAAATAAATTTATCATATATATATAATGATATTATCAAAAAATAAAATTGAGCCAATTTCATTGCATATTGCATGATATAACACTATTATGTTAACTTGAATAAATTTATTCTTGCAAATTTTATCATTTGATTCTGTCAAACCAGTAATTATGCTAATAACAATTTTGTATATAACATAATTTTCTTTCCAATCAATTCAAAAAAAAAAAAATCTTTCCAAAATCAATTTTAATGATATTATCAATTTTAATGCTATAGCTAATATAAATATTTTCTCTTTTTTCTTTGGTCAAGAAATATTTTCTCCTTTAATTGAACAAAATTAATTACTTCTCATAAATAAAAAAAGTTATATATATTATTCTTCTTTCAATAATTAAATAATGGGTTAATAGCGTTTTACCCCCTATAATGTAAGTCATTTTCGGTTTCACCCCATGTAAAATATTTTTTTTGGATTTCGTCCTTGTAATTTGAAGATTTTTTGTTTTGGACCTTTATGAATTTTAACTGTACAAAATCAAAGATATGGTAGGGGGTAAACCGAAATTTTCTCAAATTAACAGGAGGGAAAACCTAAATTTGCTCAAATTACAGTGCGTGAAATTTTTCATGAAGATCCAAAACCAAAAAATCTTCAAATTACAAGGATAAAATTCAAAAAAAATATTTTACAAGAGAGAAAATCGGAAATGACCTATATAACAGAGGATGAATCACTATTAACCCTTAAATAATTTAGGGTTAAGTACATTTGTCCCCGCAAGCTTTATAATTGTTTGATTTGAACCCACAGATTTTAATTGTTCAATTTTAGCATCCAAGAATTTTTTATTTTTTTTAAGGAAGCATCCAAGATTTAATTGCTCGATTTCAGCCCCCCAATCTTACCTTTTTTTTTTCTTTCTTTCATTTGTTAGCATCATATCAATGAGCAATGCTATATATCAAGAAAGATTTTATCAAGAAAATTTTAAGAATGACATGGCAGAATAATCACCCTTAAATTTTATCAAGAAATAGTCTTGAAATTAATGTTAGCCAATAAAATCTCAGTCTAGCCGAAAATCATGGGGTGGTAGGTGTTATGTATTTTTTTTTATGAAAGATTAATAAATGAGACTGAAATCTAAAGGTGATTATTGTGCATGTCATTCTTAAATATTTTTTATAAAATCATTCTTGATATATAGACAATTACGTGGATTTTAAAATAAAAAAAGTAAAAAAAAAAATATAAGAACTTAACTACGTATCATTTTTCTTCTCCAGCGATTGGAAAGTCATCTTCTCCATCTTCATTAAAACGCATTTATTCTTCACTTTTTTCTTTTAGTTTTTTTTTACATCGTTCTCTCTATGACGCACCATCATCTGCATTAAATTCATCGTCCACTTCATCTAATTTTGTTAAGTTCCATATATAAGTTGTTGACATGGAACCCTAATTTTCTTCTCATTCTTGTTATTATTTCCTACTTTTGAATAACAAAAAATGGAAGAATATCTTTTTCAAACTCATCCCATGTTTCTAATATATTAATTGATAGCGAAATGAAGAGAATGTGTTTTGAGAGGAACCATTATTAAATAATTATCCATAGTGGCAGGAAATAAATTCTGGGTGGACCGTAAATTGTGATGGAGCTTAAGTTTTTTTTTTTGGGCGGCCAATTTGTTTAGAGTATGAAAATATATATTTTCTTATAGGTACATTTTATCATTAGTTAGTTCGAATGACTATAAACTTGTTATTTGTTGATTGTTGAATATAGTTCAAATCAATATTTTTAAATTTGAACCGATTATCAACTCGGACAAAGTACAAGACCATTGATTGAATAACTAGGTCATCGATCAAACCTCAGGATTGAATTAAATGACTCGACTTCTATAAACAAATATATAAGTATTAAATTGAATTGAATTAGACGATTAAGACAAAACAAAAACTCATGACATATAGTAATGTAAAAAAGATCATCACGTAAAAAAATATACTTATAATCAAGTACAATAATAAAATATATTTTTATTTAATAAAGAATATAGTATTTTTGCACCCAAAAAATATAGTGTTTATACAATTAAATAATTTTATGATATAATACTCCCTCCGTCCCAAATTTTATGATGTTTTGGGCATTTCACACATATTAAGAAATGTAATTAATATTGTGTGGGAAAGAGATATTATGAGTTGTTTTACAAAACTGTCCTCAATAAATGATATGAGAAAGATAAATGAAGGAATTGAAAGAAAATAGAGTAATAAATAATTAAGGATATAATAGGAAAAGTAACATTAATTTTTCATTGATATTGTAAAGCGACATACAATTTAGGACAAATATTTTTTCTAAAGTGACATACATTTTGGGACGGAGGGAGTATTATTTAAAGATCCTTTAACATTTATGTTATATGTCATGTGTTTTAAAAAAGAGTTTGCAATCCTCTTTTGTATATAAAATAGTAAAGAGACAATTGTACCCAAAAATAAGAATAAAGAAAGAATGAAAGTTTTAAATTGAATAAAGGAGTTGTATTTTTTTAACCAAAGGTAACTTCAATTATGAATTTCAACGTTTATACTTCGTGCAGGATTCTTTATAGAGAAAAAAAATAGGAAAACGGCATAGGTAGGAGTTAAACCTAGCACACTATACTAGTCAAAACACTTCCTAACCGCTACAAGGCGCTGCACTGATGCTACTAAATTGGCAGCAAAAACATATATATAATAGTAATTTAGTGTATAATATGTATATATACCTACTAAGAATTATTATTTTTGGGGTGGGCTGTGGCCCACCTTCCTTCACCATGAACGACCAATGTTTTATGTCGTCTCCATCTTTCTACTAGTCGCCTTCTTCTAGTCTAATGCTTTTTTGCGACTCAAAACCTCCAATTTACTACCCTAAATTCAAATCAACAAACAAATACTAATTTTAATAAAATGTAAGTCATGTGCATTATTTAATGTCTTTTATTATTTTCGACTTTATTTTTCAACATGGCCAATTAGAATGTGTTGTCGTCGTGCAAAATCTATTGCTCAACCGAGTGGACGTGTGATCAGTCGGGATCACGACAACTTGGTTTATTTATAGATTTCTCAGGTAATAATATGACATGAAGGCTGATTTTGTATTTGAGATAATGATCCCATTCTTAGTTGCGGGTTCATACACTACTCCAAAGAGTGTTAGTGTTAGAGGGTGAACTACTAGAAAAAAGTAAATGAAAGTCTTAAAAGAAAGATAAAATATATATAAATATCTGTTTGATTTGTTGTGTGTTGAATAGTCTTTACTTTGAGGTATTTATAGACTTAAAATAAATAAGCAAGTTAAACTAACATTGATTGCCAAATTTTTCGTCCACTATCTACCAGATTACATCATGTAGAGTCATGACTAACATCACTATTGCAAGCAACTACCTCATAGGCTAGGTTACAACCTTAAAATGCCTTGTTGACAAAGTTGTATCAACTATCCATGTCACACATCAACCTATTAGTAAGGGGACAAATCTTCATGCGCCTTCTGAACTTAATCAGCAGGTATCTTGCTCATACGGCTGAGTTGAGGGAAAAATTATATTTGTATGACTGAGTTCTTGGATGACATCTACCGATATTCTTCACCTTACCATTTTTGAGGTAGTTGATATATGATCGTGTTTTGCCACTCAAACCGATCATTAGGTCATATTTATCTCCTTTTCTCTCTCTCTCTTTAACCACTTCATTTATCATGCAAGAAAGTGGTTGTATAGCCTTTGGACTAGGTCAAATTTATGTTACCGTCTCTTGGGCTCACATTAAATATCACCACAACCTGATAAGTCCTAATAATAGCCTCCAAGGCCATTTGGACTTGGTAGCCATGCTCAATCTTCAGTCGATAATTGATTCAGTTATCAGACGATTTAGTGTTAGTTGTCAACATTTTTTTCGTGTAAACATATTCGCTCTGCATCTTTTAGCTAACGACATCAAGAGAAAGTTGATATATGTATCATGCCAGACAAATTGTTCATGCTTTTTGTCTTGACTCTCGACTAATATGACTTAACTGTAAATGGAGAATTGATCTTCTGGATCAACTAGGTTTACATAATTACATATAGTAGACTTACAATGCATGACTGACGTTGCTAAGTTCCCCCCAACTGTTATATGAACCAACGAGTCTGGGAAACTCCAGCGTCACAAATATTGGTGGTTAACATGTAGTAGTCGTACACTATCAGTTTGGCACAACTGAATGTCTTCCCACTTGATCTCTTAACTTGGTGAGCCTTATTGTTTCAATTGTTTCACATCAGATGTTTCCATTTACCTTTGATGTTGTAAATGGTTAGTCAGACGCCAAATTCTTTTAGGAAATGGAGCTAAGAATCAATGTGCATCATTCTTTCTTCTAACTACATCATTTTCAACATTTCTCAGATCGACCTCGGCTGCTATATTAATGGTTTCCATGTTATTAGCTACCTAATGATTATGATAGTCATATGTGTCATCAAATATATCATTATCATCACTAGAGATTGTTGTATAGTTAGATCATTCAAGTTCACCCTCTTGAATGAAAGTTTCAATCCTAAATGTTTTGGTCACCATCTGACTAAAGTTTAAAAAGTTATGGGCAACCAACTCTTCCTTTAGATGAGAGTATGTTACCCATAACCAAGGAAACATACTCCTACGTTGGAAGTTGTTTTGTGCTCCTACAACTTAATTTTCTGAATGTTTCTATGAAGTCAACAACCGTCTCATTTTCTTGTTGTTTCAAATTCATTAAGTCAGTTGTCTAACTTCATGTTGAAGCTTATAAAACTGATCATGGAAGCACATTTCCATGTCTTCCTATTTTACCACGAAATTAGGTGACAAAGATGAATACAAGTAGAAAGCAACCACTATCAATGACAAAAGAAACAACTGTAGCATTTTGTATTCGTTATGCCTATTCGACTGATATGTATCCGTGCTCTCCACCTTCCAATTTACGAGGTAGTGGATATTTGACCACGCTTTTCTATTTAAACTTAATATGGGGTCAATTCTATCTAATTTTCTCTATTTAACCACTTCCTTTGTCATGCAAGAAAGTGGCTGCATAACCTTTGGACTTGGTCAAATTTATATTGCAGTCAAGTGAAAGATGCAGATAATAGCTTAATCATTCCACTTCAGCCTATTGGAAAATATACGATTTGACTAACAATTTTTCTGGTGTAAACAAAATCAAACACTTGTAAATGAAATGTCACATCATCATTTTTAGTCAAAATTACAATGAGGACTAACAAGTGCAAACATCATAAACACAGGGCTAAAATCAAGTGATTGATACTTGCGGGGATACAACTTAGGGGGGCTTCATTTATGTTTATAAATTAATAATATTATTCGTTGAACTCAAGTGTAATGTTGATTCTACTTCTCCATTCTACCAAAATAATGATGTGATTTTCATGTTTATTTGTGACAATCATGACAATTTTGTTCTTGCTAAGACAAAATAAACTTTTTTTTCTCATACCCAATTGCTCTTCCACATTAGTAAAAGACCATCATACCCCATTGACAGTTAACTGTTGCTGGCTCTTGCGTTGGGAAGCCGACGACAATTAACTGTTGATAGGGGTATAACAATCTTCTACTAGTGTGGAAGAGCAATTCGGTATGTGAGAAAATCAATTGTCATAACATAGTTATCTCTTATGTGCACAATAGACGAAGGAGAAAATCATGGGCCCGAACAATACGTATTAAGGTTTAAGATGAATTTTAAAAGGTCTTTTTGAATCTCATACTAGTATTTAATTTAGTAAAATTACTAATTTTTGTTTAAATTGAAATTTTCAAAGGTCTAAGATGAATTTTAAAAAGCCTTTTTGAATCTCATACTAGTATTTAATTAGTAAAATTATTAATTTTTGCTTAAGTTGAAATTTTCAAAGGTTTTCAAATATAATCTTTAGTTGTAACAAAAAAAATATATATAATCTTTAGTTCAATGATGTATCAAGAGTTTTGATTTAAGACTTAATATGAAAATAGTTCCTTCAAATATCAAGAGTTTAAATTTTAGTTCTTATAATAATGTTTTTGTTTTATTTTCGGTCCTTGCAAGTATACAACTTTTTGCGTTTGATCTGTTGTTTTATTTTAGCCAATGCAACATTTATATATTGAAATTGGTAATTGTAATATCTAGAATATTTGATTTAGTCCCTCAAAATAAAACTAAAATGAATATTATAAGTACCAATTTCAATATGAACATATTTTGTAGGGACTAAAACAAAAACCAATGACCAAAAGCGAAAATGATATATTTGCAAGGATTAAAAATAATTACATAGACACAAAGCAAAACAAAAAAGTTGTATATTCGCAAGGACTAGAAACATATTTAATTACCTTTTTATGTCAAGTAGCCTAGCGGTTACAAATTCACTCTTAAAATAAATAAGTTGAAAAATTTAGTGTTTGAAACCCAACGTCTACGTATACTATGCGGTGTTCCTCACAATTGAGCTATGCTCATGGACAATTTAATTAGCTAGTTTTAATCTACCAAAAAAGGCTATCTTTACTCTCTAGTTTTGATGCCATTTTATTGGATTACAGACAACTCTTTACGTTATTTTTCGAAATTCTAATGTTAACTTTGTTCATGCTAATAAGATAGATCATATTTTACCAAGGACATTTACATCTTTAACTAGCTTTCATATTTTCATTGACGTTTCTACATGTTTACTACAAATTATTGTTAATAAAATGTTATATTTGTCCCATGCTAAAAAAATAGTTTAATTAGTATATTCACATGTTTTCATATTCATTAATTGACATGATAATATGTCATTGAATGTATGAAAACATTGGATTGAAAAGATGAGAACTCTAGGATGGCGTGTAGCAAAAGTTGAGATGGTGCTTTGCCCCTCAACCATCAGATTAATCTAACACCTCTGAATAATGCTGGAGAGATTGAAGAAGAGAGCATGGAAGGAGAGGATATGTGTGCTAGTGTATACTAAGTGAAGTCATCAAAAAATGAGTAGGTATCCTCTCACTAGCAATCTTTTGCTCATTTTTCGTATTTGTTTGTATTATTATGGTATTCGTTGGTTAATATTACCACTTAATAAGATGTTTCATATCCAAAAAGATTCCGATAAAAATCACATACCGACACAAGTTTGAAATCCACATAAAACAAAATATAGTTGAATTTTTCGGATTTCCTTTTGTGGAAACCACTCAAATCAAATTAAATTTTAGAACCGAATTATCAGTGTGCATATATAAATTATAATATTCATTTATTTTTAAAATTTACATACGATATTCATTAAAAAAAAAAAAGCTAAACTGCACTTCTCGCCCTCTATGTTTTAAAATGTTGCGATTTTGATTCCCTATTAAAAAAATGGCAACTTTAGCCCTTTCATACCAAAATTGCTGAGAAGACACCACGTGTTCCAAAAAAGGGGTCATAATTGCAACTTTTTGTAAAGATAAATGGTCAAAAGGCATATTTCCCTTATGTTAGGGGGTCAAAAGCGCATATTTCACTAAACATAGGGGGTCACTTTTGCCATTTTTTTAATAGAGGTCAAAATTGTAACATTTTAAAATTTAGGGGGCGAAAAGTAGAGTTTAGCCCTAAAAAAAATTGCATGAGATATTTTTTAAATGAATGCATCCTAAGATCGTATGTTTTTTAATTGAAATTGCCCTACCAGTCCATTATTATCGATACAGGTAGGTAATTGTTTATCAACTTCCTTCTAACCTAAATAGAATGCAATTAATACACAAAGCAAAAGGAGAAAGGGACCATTTTACAGCATCTACGTTTAGATTAGATCCAAAAAAATTGTTACTAGTAGTACTCAAGAACAGCACACAAAAAACAAAACAAAGACTTTTGTTTTGTCCAATTATTAGATACTGTGAATGTTAGGTGATTCCAACCAACTTAGCATTTATGAGACCATCACTGCACCATAAAAATCCATGTTCCACATACTTGAGTGTAAGATAGACATTGTTGCACAAAATAACAATAAAAAAATCATCACATTAATCCTACAATGAACAACAACATTGGTGTGGAAGTAGAAGAAACTGTAAGAGATTTGAGACAATACTTCAAAACAGGAAAAACAAGAAGTGTTACATGGAGAAAAAACCAGCTCAAAGCTCTACTTAACCTAATTCATGAAAATGAAGATGCTATATCTAAAGCTCTTTACCAAGATCTTGGGAAGCATCCTGTTGAAGCTTACCGTGATGAGGTTATAATTTTTTTTAGGAGAAGGGAAAATTATTATTAATATATTATAGTATATGTTTTATTTTTATTTTTTAGTTTGATCTAAAATACAGTTAGTTATATATTAACTGATTTACTATGTCACATATTCTTTCTTCCATCAAATAATTAATAACTTGTTTCTAATTGCAATTTTTAATTTGTACTATTATACTGATCCTTTTTCTTTTTATTATATTTTCTTAAAATTTCTGTCCCAAAAAAGTAAAAAAATACTTAAAACTATATTGTTTAGTTCTTGAGAGAGTGATTAATTTTGTAGATTGGAGGGGTAGAAAAATCAGCCCAAAACTCTTTGGACTGTGTTGAAAAATGGATGGCTCCTAAAAAGGTAGGTTCTTGTATATATTTACTTTTTAAAATTAATTTCCCCTTTAATATATATTTTTTGTTATAATCAAAATCAAAATTGAAGGGATTGGGTACTCCAACCTGTATTCATGGATACATATAATTAATCTTGTCTATGCTGCACAATGAATAATTAACTGTTACTTGTTCTGGACACTGTTAAAGATTTCAGCTGATTTGTCCATACTTTTTTTTTTTTACAAGTTGTCCATACTTTTGTTGTTGGACTTATTATGCCTAATTATTTTCACTGTTATTATGGATAATATTGCAGAGCAATATTCCTTTGGTTTTCTTCCCAGCAAAAGGAGAGTTACTGCCAGAACCACTTGGTGTTGTTCTCATTTTTTCTTCTTGGAACTTTCCAATCAGTAAGTCACAACATTTCCTACCCCACCGATTTTATTTATTTTTTTGGTATACTCCTTCGTCCTAAAAAACAATTTTGATATATAAATTTTTGATTTAATACATTAACTTTTGTTTAGATACATCAACTTTGTTTTTATATTTGGTGTTGTTTAAGGTGATGTCTTTACTTCGTTAAAACATTAGTTACAATTATAAGGTACAATCATTTTTGTTGACTGAAATATCCTTAATGTTGTGGAAGTTAGGTGGGAGGACTAATTAATGTAGGATAGTTGAGATGCAAATTATTTAAGCTACTAACAAGAAAAATAATTAATCCCTTAAAAAAATTAATACTCCCGCACGATATTCTAAAGTGATTAAATAATTTTTCTATGAGGAAAAAGTGATGAATAATTTGAAACATACTACTCCCTCCTGTTTTTATTATAAGAAAAAAAATTCACTTTTTTATTGAATGATTGATGTATCTAGTCTATAATAGATCAAATACATCAATTATTTAATAAAATTAAAATGTGAATTTTTTTTTATAACAAAATGAGTACTTGTTACCGCCACTATGCTGCAGAATTGTTCTTGTACATGTCTTTAAATCTTCTAACAAAATTAGTATTTGTTAGAGGGAAGAAATTGTGATTGCTTTTTATTTTTACATTGTGATTGCATATATACACACAAAAATTGAGTAGAAAATATTAGTTAATTAAATGTTAATACAAAGTTTGTAAACCTTTCTATTACTACACTAATACATTTACAATATGCAGTGATGGCATTGGATCCAATAATTGGAGCAATATCTGCTGGAAATGTTGTAGTTATAAAACCATCAGAGCAAGCTCCAGCATGCTCTTCATTTCTTGCCAATATCCTTCCTCACTACTTAGATCCTAATGCCATAAAGGTCATTGAGGGTGGAGGAGATGTCTGTGAACAAGTACTTCTACAAAAATGGGACAAAATATTCTTCACTGGTACTATTTTCCAAATGGCCAAATTCATTCATTGAACTAAACTTGTGGAATATGCAAATATTACTACTATATACATTTTAATTTGATTGGCTCAACACTCGTTATTCTTTCCTTTGAATTTGAATTTCCTTGCAGTGAGCAATCTCACGCATTCATGCAGTAAGCATGCCGGTAACATTGAACTTATGTGCTAACTGCGTGAATGCGTAGAATTGCTCACTGCATGCAAACTAAATTCATTTCCTTTTGCTTAATGGTTTCTTTGCTTATAATCTCAAACTGAATTCTTGTTCTAGAATTATCTCTACATGATGTATGACATTTTCAGGAAGTCCACGTGTGGCAAGCATAGTCATGTCTTCTGCTGCAAGAAATTTAACTCCTGTTACTCTAGAGCTAGGTGGAAAATGCCCTGCTATATTTGATTATCCTTCAGACTTTAAGGTAATTCACATAACGGTTCGTGACCGCAAATTGTGGTCACATGTCAAGATTTTTGTTGTCTCTGCTACAACCGTGGTCACATGGACTATATTTGACTATAATTTTTTGCAATATTGTGATACAAACACAACGTGATTGTGATTTAAAAAACTTTGGTTATTATGCATGTCACATTATTGAAGATCAAGGTCTAACTTAGTTTGATTATTACCAAGATGGCAGTGAAAAGAATAGTAGGAGCAAAGTGGGGAGTCTGCAGTGGACAGGCATGTATAGCAATCGATTATTTGCTTGTTGAGGAGAAGTACTCATCTGAATTGGTATATTCACTGTACATTATAAACTGTTATTTATTCTGAACTGTTAGTTTTCTAATAGTAACTTAGTAAGTTTTTTGGTTTTTTCTCTAGATAGAACTATTAAAGAAGTTCATGAGAAAATTTTATGGTGACAACATGATGGAGTCAAAGGCACTCTCAAGAATAATAAATAAGCACCACTTCGAGAGATTGTGCAATCTTCTTAAAGACCCTCTAGTTGCTGCTTCAATAGTTCATGGTGGTTCAGTTGATGAAACAAACCTGTAATAGTAGTTTCTTCCTATAATCACTACACATTAATTTCTCTCTTTTCATTTGTCTAGTTTTGCAATTAAAATAACATGAGAATGTTTTCTAATACTAACCAATAAAAGTAACTGAAGTAAATAGTAGTCAAATTAATTTATTTCATCAGTTTCTTACAACTTTGTCAGGTTTATTGAGCCTACAATATTGTTAGATCCACCACTAGATGCTGAAATCATGACAGAAGAAATTTTTGGTCCACTACTTCCAGTGATCACTGTGAGAATCAACAATTTCTCTTTCATGTTCTCATTTCTCACATACAATGTGACTATCTCTTTGAATTACAGTACTTAACTTGCCATCTATACAGGTGAATAAAATTCAGGAAAGTATTGAATTTATAAACTCAAGGCCAAAACCTCTTGCAATTTATGCATTCACCAAAGATGCAACTTTCAAGAAAAAGATTGTATCAGAAACTTCATCAGGAAGTGTCACATTTAATGACACACTAGTTCAAGTACTGCTCCTCTCACCTCACTTAATTTTCAATTTGGACCCGTTTGGTACATATTATAAAGGATAAGAACAGGTTAAGGAAGCCAAAATAAGAAAGTTTTAAGTTGAAAATAACATTTTTTAAACTTTTGAGGAGTTGACTGCACAACTTTCAATACAGTGCTGCTATATTTGCTTCCTTAACCAGTGCCTTGGGGCACCAATTAGGATCTTCTTATAAAGAATGATTTTTATATTCAATAATCTAGAGATTAATATTTAAATTTTTTTAAACAAAGTTGAATCTATTGTGTGTTTGTATACCATAATAAAAATCACTGTTTTCTTTAAAAAATAAATTATTGAAAATGATTTTCTTTGCATGTGCAGTTTTTATGTGATACACTACCATTTGGAGGTGTTGGTCAGAGTGGTTTTGGGAGATACCATGGGAAATACTCGTTTGACACATTCAGCCATGAAAAAGCTGTATTGCATAGACACCTTTGCCTTGAAATTGAGCCAAGGTATCCACCTTGGAGTAAGTTCAAGCTAGAATTCCTCAGATTAGCATACAGGCTGAATTACTTTGGACTAGTACTACATATGGTGCTACATATGTTAGGACTGAAAAGACACAACTAGATCAATTCCTCAACTACAATGCTTCTCTATCTCCAATATCTATTGATTATAGGCTTTGTTGTAATAAGAAAAGCTCGAAGTAATATATTCATCTTCTACCGTGCGTTCAGACGTCTTTCACCGTGGTTTCAAACATGTACTCGATTTAATAGTTTAAATTAATAAAATCATATTCTACTTACAGTTACTTTTAAACAGTAATTATGCAAGGTCGGGGGTTCAAACCCCGCCATCACAAAAAAAAAAAAAAAAAAAAAAAAGTAATTTTTAGATTGATGAGTCTTGATTGCCCCCAGCCGTGTTGTTATTCATCAGACTCATCAATCAAAACACAATTCTTCAACAGCGAGCATGTCCAGCTACTTAATTTGGGAAATTAGGGTTTTTTTTCTTCTCTATTTCTTGGTCGAAACGGAAACAAAAAATGAATGTGATTTGATACAATAGAATCCAGGAAGGGGTGTCCCTAGTGCACTTTTAAAGGCATCGAAACCGGATGTCTTTAATGTTTGTGTTCATTCACCTAAAAGTTTTGCAGTCAAAGGGAGGGAGATGCTCTGCTGTTGGTGGAAAAGAAAATAAAGGAGAGAAAAATTCCAACTTAACCTTTGGTTGTATATTGTACGTTACTTATGGTGTGGTGCATGAAAGAATTAGCCATTTCCCATATCCAAACTTCATTATTATGTGCAATACAAAAAATATTAATCATAATCGGTTTTTACAAAGCATGAAAGTTGTTTTTTTTATCCTCTCATATTCAAATCTAACACAAGAGGGTTATGTTGATGATCCAACCATTAAAACTAATTGGGTTCTACAATTTAAAAACATGTAAGTGGCACCTAATGAGTTTTAACAATGAAGTCATCAACCCTCTCGTTTATGTTAGATTCAAACATGAGAGCATCCAAATCAAGGATCACACACTAAAAAAATAGTGCAGCAGTGAATATGAGGGCGCAGTTGCTAGATCTTTAGGTTTTATGAATCAATAGCTAAGATTCCAAAACCAAGAAAAAGGTACAATGTGCAACATGAGAAAGAGTGTGTGCACTAATAGTCGCACCATCTCGACTACAACTACAAAGCAACAAACGAGGAATCATCGCAATGGAAAGTCTTTTCATCAAAAGGTTGTCCAGCTGTGAACTCTCTCACCCTAACTCGAATTTTGTTGCTAATTTTGTTTTGGCTATCCTAATTTTTCATCTACAAGTAGTACATGCGATAACTCACCTACATGCATATTACACCCTCCAGCTAGAGTAACAGACCACTCTGTTGTATCATTGCATCATCCATGTGACAGGATATAAAAATCAGTTATTTGCTTCCGCTACTCGGATTAGGAAACAGTAATCCATTCTATCAATTTGAATGGGCATGCGCGCACAAAAGGCACACATGGCAAAAATCGTTAGAAAGAAAAGCAATAAAAAGGACCAGTTATCAGACATGCAAGTTAAACACAATATTTCAGGTTTGTTTCCTCATACTATCAAATGAGGTATAATTCCAATTTACAGGAGATTTGCTAAGCGTTTAAAGGCATCCTAGTTTCTCAAAATGCCTTCTCCACTTGATATTTATCCTTTTTGAAAGGATAATCCTCTATTCTAGTTTTATGAATTTATCACCAGTTATTATACTTTATCATCATGGAACCACCATCTTGTCTCCTTGGGAGATCTTCCATTTCTACAGTTCTTTACATAGCGGTCATTATCTTCAGGCCGTTGCTGTAGAAGAGATCAAATCAGAGTTGTTAAGTAAATTGATATATAAAACCATTGGATGATACATCACAACAAAAGATGCACACGCATTCATGCATGTGTATATAGATACTGAAATTATACGGAAAAAACAAAAGGACGCCCAATATGTACAATAGATTCGCACCTTAGCGGGTGAGCTTGAAAGCATTGAGAGAATGCTGATGCATACAGAACTAACAGTCATGGCAGGGGACCAAGAATCATACAATATATCTGCATAATTTCATAAAGCATATCAAACATCAGCTTACTGCTAAATATTAGACCCTAATCAATCATGTTATTTCTTGGAGCTGCTTTCCAGTATAATACACAAAAACCAATCAAATTACAATTATCTTCTCATAACAAAAGGAACCAAATGAGAATATTATTATCTATTATTATGACAAGGTAAATATCCCTAATCATCAAATTCACAAAATGGAAAGGTTAAAGCTGAAGTAATTTATGTATCACCGATACTACCAAGGAGATGGAGACAGTGTAATGGTTCTTAATTTCGAGACAAAACTTAATGGTTCTTAATTTCGTTCGAGATTATTAACCACCAAGATAATTATTTTCAAAACAGGATACTTTGCACATGCTACCATATAAAAAAAATAAACTGACTGATTCCACCCATAATATCTAGATGAGAAGGGGTTGATTGAACGAAGAATATAACCACTAACAATTCACAGATAGAAAAATTCCATCTCTTAATATTAGAAAAATTACAGATAGAAACTCTTCAATAAAATTTGACCAACCATGGAAGATATATCTTCAAATGAAACATCAATATTTCATTTGGAAAGTTTTAAATATTTTGCAGCGATAACTACCATTCAATTCATCACTGAATAGATAGGAAGAAACAGAGAATCAACTACAAGCCAAAATTCCGGAGAAATTTGTATGGTTTCTGAGAGTAATACCTCCAGCTGATAACAACACAACTTTGTAATAACGAAACTAAACTTGACACTTGTGCATCAAAGTCAAAATACATGGTGGTTAGATGACTACGAATGGTTGGGTTTATCATTTTGACATTACATAATAATTTCTCCAAATTTAGGCCTTGCAACTTCAAAGACACTTGTATGACTACAAATGCTTAGATGATTTGAAAATTGCAAACAAGATTTTCAGGCATAGAAACATAAACAAAAGCTTGCATGAAGAAATGTGAGACTCTGCATACAAACTTTCAACTATTCCTAGTGCACACACCAGACTATCAGAGCATTAATATCTCCTTCTCAGGTTCCCTTCAAATTCATAGTGCCAACATATTCAACAGTAACCACAATCAAGTCTTATCCCACTAGTTGGAGTTTCCTACCTAGATCCAACGACGCCAAAATGTTCTATCAAAAATCATGTCTGTAGTCAAAACTCAAACCATTAACCTCAAGGTCTTTCTTGATAGTTTCGCCAAATAGTCTTCCTCTACCTAAAAATTGGGCTACCCTCCATCAAAATTTGCTCTCCATACTACAGAAGCTACCGTCTCCTTCACACATGCCCAAACCTTCTAAGTAGAGATTCAACAATATTTTCTATAAAAGGTGCTACCTCAACTCTCTCTCTCTCTAATAATGCTATCATTCCTAACCTTAACTCGCCTTGTAATTCCACTCATGGGGCACAGCATTCTCATCGCCGCTAAACAAAATTTATTCTCATGTTGGCATTTTTATCCCGCAACACTCTGTTGCATACAACTTTGTCGGTCTTAGTTGTAAGATAAAAAAATTCTTTTAGCTTGAGCAATGCCTTTGGATATTCAAAGTCATTTGCCATGCTTTTTCTAACAATTTTTAGCAAGTAATAGATGTGAATATGATGACTTGAAGTAATAGATGTGCCAGAATATGAATGGCAGAAAAGCTCATCTTTAAAACCAATAAACGCTAACGAATACAAAAAAAAAAAAAGAGCAATAAAATGCTGTGCTACCCACAAAGAAAGAGACAAAGTGAAAAAGGTAACAAGAACATCTTACAGGTTAAGTAAACGGCAAAACTTTACATGATCTTTTCAAATTTCGAGTCTATCTCTTTTTTAATATAGATTAATTTTTTGGCATCATAATGCAAAATTAAGAAATTTTGACCTCTAAAGATTTGTTCTCCTCTGAAACAAAGTAAATAGCATACTACATACCTAAACAAATATGCCCATTGCTATAGATATGGGGATGCATTGGGGCCGGATTCATAAATATAACCTGCGAATAACCATCCAAAACATAAGTCACAGTAAAACTAACCACAAGATGGTGAAACTGTAACAAAAATCCTTAATCCAATGGCTTATTACACACCTGTGGAGCTTCCATTGGGTAGTGCTCCGGGAAATCGACCTGAAGCTTGTAGGTCTCATTAGCATAAAGTGTCCCAGGAGCTCCAATCACTTCAATAACCCACCTTTGAGAACCAAAATAACAAATCGTCAATAACCGCAAGGAAAATGACATTTTGACACACAAAGTTGACATTTAACATCAAATTTAGATATCAATTTGGATGGTTAACAGTAACACAATTCAAATATGCAGTTAATCATGTCCAGTGGATGGTTAATGAATACAACAAAGTGATGGAACTCAAACCAATATAACAAAATTAACCGCGATGATTTTGAATGTTGTTAACCATAACATCCAAGTGTTCAAATATACAGATATCCATCAATCATCAAAATTGTGTTCAAATATACACTTGAAAATTGTGGTCAGCAACATTAAAAATTGTGGTTAGATGGTCTTCAGCACCGACACTACTGATCGAAGGTGTGATCGGTCAGTGTCTCACACCAACACATGTGGTATATATATCATTTTCTCAAATTATTATCGGCGACGTGTCGGTGTTTGTGCTTCATGGTTAAATGTGTTTGATAGACAGTTAATGAGTCATGACACCTTGTTATATTCATAATCATCCACTAAACATAAGCAAGCACATATTTGAATTGTATTAACCATCTAATTTGTCCAATTTGATGTCAATTTTTTTTCTTCAAATTAACAAACTCGAACCAAAAAAATCAAAAAACCTAATCTAAAAAACAAAACTTGAAAAGGGGAAAATATTCCCAGACCCATTAGCAAAAAACCCATTTCACCAATTTCAAAAATTCGAATAAAAAACAAAGTAAAACATCAATTTCACACTGATTTTAATAGAAAAATAAAATAAAAAAATGTGAAGCATTATATACCTTTGGAGATTATCGCTGACTTTGTAGTTGAAACCAGCAGGAGGATTAATCTGCCATTCAACGAGCTCTTTCTGAAGCCTATTGGAGGCAATCTTACTGAGATTCTGAAAAACAGGAATTGGAAATTTCAACAAACAAAAAAAGAGCAATAAAAAAAAAATGGAAGAGATAAATTGGAATGAAAGAAACCTTGCGAGAAGAAGTTGAGGAGCTAGTCATGGTTTCAGAGAAGACGAAGAAGAAGAAGAAAACGATTTTGACCGAAGAGAGAAAGAGAGCGAATCGGTGACTGACTAAGGTTTTACTAACGCGTTTACCCCCTTTCGAAGATAGTATCCTTAACTTTGTTTTTTCACTCTGCGTTTACTTTTTGCTCTTTTTATACATATAGATGTACTAAATTTTTGTTTTAATTCTTTTAAAATTTTACTTCAATTGATAATCTTTATAAAATTTTCAATCACCACTTTTAATTTAGAATATCATTAAGTCAACTCATATATATCTCTAAAAAAGAAAAGGTCAACTCATATATAATTTTTTGTTTTTTAATGAAATTCTGCAAAAATTTGTAGAATATTTTTAAAATCTTTTAAAAAAAATATATATATGAATTTTTAACTGCACAAAATATAAAAATTCATATTTATTTCATGTTTTGTTAAAAAAAATTAATTTTCTTTGAGTGAGATTCTTATAATATTATAAACTTTTATCTAATTTTTTATTCAAAAATATGAATTTTATATATTAGTTTGTTTAAAAGGAGGGATCAAAAGTGAAGATGTAAAAATTTTAGGAGACTAAAAATTGAAGAATTTTTTTAGAGGGACTATAACAAAAACTTGACATATTTATAGATACCAAAAATATATTTAACATTTTTTTGTTACAAAAATTTACAGTCAGACGTGCACTTAGTGTTCGATTTGTTGTTCGTTCTTTTTATAATGTTAATACGTATAAATTACAAACATTAATTTCTTATAAAATTTTGATAAAAAAATTATAAATATGTATAATAGATATTTTGTACTTTCATAATTTAACAAACTATAATTATATTTTTTAACAATACAAGCAATGTAACAAATATAATATTAAATACTTATATTTTTAAATTATATCAACAAAATAACATTCTTTTAGTCAAATTTATTTAAGAGTTTAAAGGTGAAAGACGGGTCAAAACCATGTATTCTTTTTATATATAGTATAGATATAGATATATAAAAAAATAGAAAAAATATTTGTCACTAAAAAAAGTATTGGACAAATATTTATCATCTGTAAATAAAATATACAAGGCCCCTAAAATAAATTTAGTAAGGATATATATTTGTCAGTGATGGATAAATTAATATGGGACAAATTGTCATTAATAAATAATTAAGAAAAACTACCTGGTAAATGTTTATCACTGGTCCATAAAGAAATATGGAACAAATATTGCCTCTGATATATAGAAAAAGGGTTAACTGAAATTTCCTCTTTTCGTTTGAGAGATTTTCAATTTATCCTCCTGATATGTTCGATCGAGGAATCATAACGGTTAGTCATGGTGTTTCGGTGTGGCGGAGGTTGAATCTTCACGGCAGTAGAGAGAGATGATTGCAGGTACGTTAGCACTCCAAAACTCAAATTAGTATCCGAAAGAGGTGGTTATATGCGAAATGTGAAAATTGTGAAGTGTACATGAAAGAAGGTGACGTCGAATCACCCTTTTATAGGCGCATCGAACACTAATGATCCCTACGAAGTGCAACGCCATCTTGGAAGGTTGTTGGTAATGACGTGACGATGGAGATGGAGTCAAGGTGTACTCCTATGTGGTGATCCACACAGGAATTCGTGTGCTCTTTCACCGTATTTTTCCTTGTTTGTCTTGGGCTTTGGCTTAAAGAGCCTTGCTTTATTAGGCTTCTAGACGGTCCAAAACACCTTTAGTATTTTTAATATTATGTTCTGGACCGAGCAAACCGTTAAGGCCCAATCTGGGGGGGGGGGGGGGCGCACTTGTAGCACTTCAGGAGACCAATTAAAACAAACTACTCCTTCATGTATCCGTCAAGCGCCACAAGTGTGCTCCACAACGACTCTTGCACCTCTTTACTATATAAGGGGACTCTCAGTAGTCCCTAAAGGTACAATATTTTTTTACCCTAACCCCTCTGTTCTAAAACTCTCATTGACTTGAGCGTTAGAGTGTCTGCAGGTGCACCCCGACTGCGTTGGACGTCATTATTGTGATCAAATACGATCATATTCCAACTCTTTAATTTAAAGATTCTTTATTTTTAGACCTTCGAGAGATTTGGTTGTGCAAAATATATGATATGATAGGGGATAAACCATAATTCGCCTAAATTTCTGGTGGGCGGAAGTACCTTTATTTCTTTTAATTAAGATGTGATGAAGGTCTAAAAGAGACAAATATTTAAATTATAAGGTTGAAATCTAAAAAATAATTATTGCACAGGTTAAACCATAATTTTCTCAAACACTATTTAACCCTAAATTTTTTGGATAAATATATACCTGTCCCTGAAAAATATAAAAAAACATGGGACTCATACTTAAAAAACATAATAGACATGTATTTATCACATCTCTTTTTTCGCTCTCTCGTGAGCCGTCGTTAAAACCAATTTTTGATCCAAAATCACCCCTCTCACTCGTTTTCCCTTTCCCTTTTATTGAAATAAGTGATTTTCACATTTATTTTGTTTTTTATCTTGTGATTTCGTCGTCTTCGTGCGACGTTGGTTTGTTCATCGTCTTTGTGCGATGTTGTTTGTTTTTCTTGTTTCTTTCAGGTATTTGATTGGTTCAGATTGTCAGATCAGCTTCGATCCTGTGCAGATCCAATCAATGACTTTGGCGTCATCTACGTTATAGATCCGGATACATGATTATTCCGAAGATTTAGATATAGTCATACGTGTAGACATTTGTACTTTGTCGTTTTAAGCTATTAACATGTATGTTGTGAGCCTTTTCAGATATTCATCCTTTTTGTTTTTAGCGAATTTGCATTATATCAATGTACTCTATCAATTTGAATGAATGAATATCATTTATTTTATAAAAAAAAAAATGTATTTATCACATATAAATATAAATGATTTTTTCATTTAGCCGGATCATTTTAGATCTTAAGATGAGAGGTAACTAAGAGAACCCTGCAATAATTTAATAAATAATTTTGATCTTAATAAATAAAGAAAGGAAAACTAATTTTAAATAAAAAATATAGTAACAATTAGCTTAAAAAGGTCTATTTTAGAATTTACTTCGGGCCTCAATATGTATTAGATCACCATATTTGATAACAAATCAAATATCACCATATTTGATAACAAATCAAATATGATAAAACAATTCACCACCAAAAAAATCAAATATGATAAAAAAAATTTGAAATTTGTGCAGTCAACTTTTTAAAAATATATAAAATGATATTTTTAATACAAAGGCTATTTATTTTGGTTTCCTTAACAAGTGTCATTGTGTCGTAGTTAGCATGATCGTTACATTGAATATATATATATATATATATATATATATATATATATATAGAGAGAGAGAGAGAGAGAGAGAGAGAGAGAGGATCCGTTGACACCAGGTGTCAACGGTTATATTGACACCAAATCTCATCCATTGAATTAATTGATCTAATGGTATGTATTTATTCCCTAAATCACGAACATGAGGTGACCCGCACACTAATTATGCTCACCTCATCTTTAATGTTTTCAAGAATGAACGAACATGTTCGTTTTCCCCACCGATCTCAGGAATGGCAGCAATTCAATTTAATGGTTTTTCATTTACCAAAAGCATAAAATTTGTTATACTCCCAACAATCTCAAATTTCAACTTTAACCAAAACCAATTCATTTGGAGCGAAGGATACTACCTGATGACATTTTAATTAACTTTGCAATCATGGTTAAAAACCTATAATTATAACAAATGGATTGAAGTATGTCTCAATCTTCTCATCCAATTATTTCTCCCAAGGGCGTTGAACCTTCATGATTGCTTTGATATAATTAAGCATCCTATAAACATGAGTATTTTCTTGCAAAATTTAAGGAGTTTTTTCGGCTGATGCATTAGAAATTTGATGAAATTTAAAATTCAAGAATCATGAAATTTCTACCTCCAACAATGGTAAATGATAGAAACATCATGGATGATAGAAGGAAGGAACGGATAAAAAAAAAAAGAGGTTTTAGGAAAGAATGTGAATGAGATTGATGAGAGAGAATATAATAAATAGTCTTAAAAGTGAGATATAATCTTGAATGTCCACATTAAGATTTTGATGAATTATTATTGACCATTAGATTAAGAGAAATGAACGCTTAAGATTTGGTGTCAACGAATCCGTTGACACCTGGTGTCAACAGATCCTTTCTCATATATATATATATATATATATATATAAAGTAAAGCAAACAATAATGGAGACACTTGTTAACGAAATCAAAAATAGTAGTTTTACTCCCTAAAAAAAGAGTACTCCCTTCGTTTTAAAATAAATGTCGTTTTAGTAAAAAAAAATTGTTTCAAAATGAATGTCATTTTTAGTTTCCAATGCACTATTAATTACTTTTTCCCAATAGTACCTCTAAATTATTACTATGCACACTACTTCCAAAGTTTTACATTTTAATTTAATTTAGGATGATGGAAAATGCATCAATAGTTAACAAGGCTATTTTAGGAAAAGTGTCATGTCTATAGACAACATTATTACATTTCTTAATATGTGTGTAACAACCTTAAACGACACTTATTTAAAACGGAGAGAGTAGTAGTTAGGGTTGGGAATAGGTCAGGCCGGCCTACAGGGGCCTATGGTCTGGCCTGTTTAAGCCTGGTCTGGTCTGGCCTGTTTATTAAAAAGGCTAGGCTTAGGCTTTTTAAAAAGCCTATTTAAGTAAATAGGTCAGGCTTAGGCTATCAAAAAAGCCTATGAAGCCTAATAGGCTGGCCTGTTTATGCATGTTAGGCTTCATAGTGGACTTTCTAAATAGGCTTTAAAGTTTTATAGTGAAATAGGCTTTTAAGGCCTTATAGTAGTGATAGACAAGTTTTACACTGAAATAGGCTTTGAGACCTATTAAGCCTATTTAAAAGTAGATAAAATGGAATATTTAGTGACTTTAATAGTAAGTAGGCCTGTAAATAGGCTTTCAGGCCAGGCCAGACAAAAAAAAAATAGGCCTATGAAAGGCCATAGGTCAGGCTCAGGCCTATCAAAGCCTGACCTGGCCTGGCCTATTCCCAACCCTAGTAGTAGTTTTACTTTTGAAATTAAAGTTTTTAAACCGTTAAAAAGTTGAATTCGCCTTTTTTCATCATTTTCCAACATGATATTTATATTTGTGTTCTTTTAACCAATCCCTTAAGAGCACACTTCATTTCCAAAAAACGATTAAGATGGATGAAGTATTAGTATATGGCATGGGGGTGGGGTCAGGGGCGTAGCCCTTCAACGACAAGGGGTAACTTTGGCTACCCAAAAAAATATATTATTCTTCAATTGGTTGGTATAAACTTATATCTGGCAACCTTAAATAATAAACATTGAGTTACCCCAAATAAATTAAGTTGTCAAAAATTAATATAAATAAGAAAGTAAAAATATTACTACATCATTGATAGATTTATTTATATTGGTTTGATACTTCCGGTCTCAATAACAATTATATAGAAAACCTTTTCGGTAGTAACAATTATTAAGACAATAATCATAAACAAATTAAATTGACATCAAGCTTGCAAATAACCTTTTTTTTTTTTTTTTGAGCAAAGCTTGCAAATAACCTATTTGCTTGCATTAGAGATTAAATACAAGACTAAAAACACTTTTTCTTTTCTTTTTTGTAAAATTTTAAAAAATTGAGACAAAAATTGAATAAATTTTTTGTAAGGACTAAATCTAAAAAATTATAATCTATGGAACTAAAAATATTTTTATCCTTAAATTAAATATGTTCATTTCAAAAATATTTTATTATTTCCTTATAGTTAGCCCCTCCGTAAAATTTTTGCTAACTTCGTCGCCGCTGGGAGGGATTAGACATGGGAAGAACTCCATCAAGGTAAATATCCATATATAACCGAAATGAGTGAAGATTATCCCAAAAAAACAATGAGTGAAGACAAAATAAACGATTGGGGTTGATTAGGTGAACCCAATAAGACCATCACATTAAATGATTGCTTTAAGCCCTAGATCTTCAGAATCTCCCTCTCAATATGTGTATCCCCACTCTCATTTATATCTCTCTCCCTAGGGAACGACAAAAAGAAGTTTCTTCCTTCTTAAACTCTGATTCATTCATCACCTCTCTCTCTCTTCCTCTCTCACCCCCAAAACAAAAAACCCAGCTGCATGAACTCATCAAGTCACCACCATAAACAAAGCTATTGCTAGGGTTTGATCAAAGTCATCATAAGAAAGGGAAAGAAGAGATTTCTTATAATATGGGATGGATTATAGGACTATGGTTTTTAATGGGTACTTTTTTATTATGTTGGTGGTTTTTGTTTATGAAGAAGAAGAAGAATAAAGTGAAGATGAATAAGAAGAAAGGAAAAGTTCCAAGAGGGAACAAAGGTTGGCCTTTACTTGGAGAGACCCTTGATTTCATTGCTTGTGGATACACTTCTAACCCCGTCAGCTTCATGGAAAAGCGCAAGTCTTTGTAAGATCACTTTCTTTTCTATTATTTGATCATTCCAATTTATGCTTCTTATATTAGTAATTGTCATTTGTACATTTTTTGGTATCTTCATCTTCTCAATGAGAGGGAAATGACATGCATGCTCAACATAACACTTATTTTTTTCCTTTTCATTTTTTGTTCTTACTTTTTGGTTGAATACACAAAATTTTTGTAAGTTAGAGGTTATATTAGTTTTAGGGATTTAACTTTGAACTCTTCTTAAAAACTCATTGGTACATTTTTGGGTTGTTACTTATCTTCTCTAAAAAGACAGTTGGAAGTTAGAACATTACATCATTGATGAGTACAAGTGATTTCCCGAATGACAAGAACTATCAATGGTCAATTTATTTAGAAAGATATGTTTGTGATTCTTTAAGAGGAATATCCATCATCTATAGTCTATATGTACACATGTAGATGAAAACTAAAAACCATAAAAGTTTTTGTCCATCTTCCCTGTTCTTCTTCTAGTCTATTCTTTGTGAAGGCCCAACTTTAAGAAGCTTAGTGTGGTCCTTTACAATATTCGCATAGAGTATATTTTTATTGGTGACCATGTGTAGGCAATAATTTTGTCCTTCAATGTGGTCCACATATACACTAATGAAGCACCATGTAGGAAAAAAAAAGTATTAGTTTTTTTGAATGACGTATCCTGTGTGCAAATTGTAATAGATGATAAAATTAAAAGATTTAGCATTGTTACACTCTCGTGTTTGAATTCGATTTTAAGATCTTTAATTAAGTTGAAAGATATCATTTACAATCTCATCAAAATGCCTTTCGATAGAAAAAAATAATTAGTTAAATTAAGATTGTAATTATTACCACAAAAATAAAGAAATATTCAATTATCATGTTTTTTTTTTTGTTGAAAGAATTCAATTATCATGTTTGCTTCTTTCTAGTTTCTTTAATTTTAATGTTTTGTCACATCAAATTAATTATTTTAGCACCCTTTACAACTTTAAGTGCATGATTGGGAGAAATGGATCACAAATATTCAAAACATAAAAAGAGAAAGAAAAAAAAAAACATCTATCTAAGAATTAATAAAGAGAAGCTTTTACTAAATTATGTGGATGGATGAGCACATTATATTAGTTGCATATTGGTGGGTAGTGGATTGAATCATTTGTATAGATAGATAACCTCCTTATTTTCCTCATAAAGCATTCTTGATCTAATTGGAGAAACCAAATTAGTTTTGAATTGTTATTCTTAGTCACCATAGATATTTTTGTTATTTTTTATTGTCAACATTTAAAAGGCAAAGGCTAGTTATTTTGCATGTTTCACTCTAGTATATACACCATGTTGGTTGAAACTAACAAATTAGAAATGAATGCAATTAATGTGGAAAAATAATTGTCAAGAAATGGGTAAATTTCACTTTGCTCAAAAAGAAAAAAAAAAGGCTAAAATATGGTTTTAGTCCCTGCAAATATGCCTCGTTTTGGTTTTAGTCCTTGTAAAAAAAAAATTGTTTTTGGTCCCTGCAAAATTTTTTGTTTTTTAAAATAGTCCCTGGAGGGACTATTTTCAAAAACAAAAACTTTTACAAGGACCTTTTTAAAAAACAAAATATTTTGCAGGGACCAAAAACTACAAAATCGGTTTAGTCATCATGTGCCACGTATGCAAATCATCACAAAAATGGGGTCAGAGACTATTTTAAAAAACAAAAAATTTTGCAGGGACGAAAAACAATTTTTTTTTTTTTTTTTTACCGGGACTAAAACCATATTTTAGCCAAAGAAAAATAAGCAAATGGTATTTCACAGTTTCTATGTAAAGGATACCTACCTGGCCTATAGTCTATGCCTTTAAAATTGAATTGAATGAATGTAGCTCAAGAAATGCAGGTACAGATTACGGGGTTTTGGAACATTTAACCCTCTTTCATGTTCAGTTAATAAATGTTACTCTTTTTATTAGGTTGTACCGTTGTAGGCTTGCAGCTTCTAGGGAGAAGAGCATATATTCAAAGAAGTATAGAAACAGAAAAAGCATGCTTCTACATTAATTAGAGTTAGCTATACATAGAACCTTAGCTTAGTGTTAACTGCAGTAATGTTTGCTTCTGCAGGCAGTAACCAACCATACCCAATATTATTCTTTCCCCCCCCCCCCCCCCCCCAAGTCTCAAACTCCATCTTAAAATATAAGAAAAATTAATTAGGAACATTATGATTTTGGAAATAGATTCCTTATGGTTAGCTGTCACTGTTGTTATTATAGTTAAAGAATAGACAATTGAGTCTGATTACCAAAACTATGATTACCAAAACTATAATGTGATACACCAATTTGAATCAAATATTTTGATATGATTGAAATAGATCGCCTACTATTGGTGTTTAAAAATTGGACCAGTCATCGATCCGATCAAAGTATTGAGTCAATAGATCTTTGATTTAACGAGCGCGTCACTCGTTGAACCACGTGAATTGATCTATTTTAAAATTATAAATTAATGTTACTCATCTAACGATTGTGTCACTCATTGAACCACATGAATTGATCTAATGAGTGCCTCACTAAATAAACCATATATTAATATATTTTTGAAAAGAAATCAAATAAATATAGACACACACTAATATACATTATATTTTTTTGTCTAACTTAAGCAACTTGCAACATTATAACTAGTGGTAAAGAAAGTTTATTTGGCTAAGGTACCAAGGTTCAACTCTTAGGCTCTTAATGTGGTTGAATCAACCAAGTTTTTTTTATTGTTCAATCGAGTTACAACCAAGTTGATAGTATAACCAATATGATTGTTTCACGAAACTGTTTATATGTTTGGTTTTCCGTTAAAGTGGTTGGACCAGTCGGTCCAAAACTTAAAACTATGCCTACAACTACTGCATTGTGCGTCAGTTACTGGAGATCCAATTCAACGATTGCGGTTAATCCAAGCCCTTTTTTACTCTAGACAATCTGGTACTAATTTTTTTCTTCCATTTTTTACACCACAACATCTTATAATGTGTGCGCGCGTGTGCAGGTATGGTGATGTATTTAAGACGAGTATTTTGGGAACCGGTGTGATTGTGTCCACAGACCCAGATGTGAACAAGGTGATTCTACAAAACCAAGGGAGCATCTTCATCCCAGCTTATCCAAAATCAATTAGAGAACTAATGGGAGAACACTCTATACTTCAAATGAATGGGAACATGCATAGGAAACTTCATGCACTCCTAGGAGGATTCCTACGATCCCCACAATTCAAAGCTCGAATCACAAGAGATATTGAGCACTCTGTCAAACAATGTTTAGCTTCTTGGACTCACCAACCAATATACGTTCAAGATCAAGTCAAAAAGGTTCGGTTATATATTTTATCAAATGCATGTTTGAATTATCAAATGACATAATTACCACAAGTCATCGTGATTTCGGTAAAAATTACACTTTAGAGTTTCACAAAATTACTGTGTCATCGTAACATTTGCATAACCTACCGTCAACCTACATACGCTAAATCTAGGTGAGGGGACAGTAGTACCCCTATCTAGGCATGGAAGACTTTAGGCTCAAAGGTAGGAAAAGATCTTTACACATATTAATTAAATCATTTTGTATTTTTTTTTCCTATTTCAAATCTCTTTATCCTCTTATTTCTTTCTTGTTTTTTTTTTTAGGGATTCTTTCTTATTTTTTAGCTCTGTCCTTTTTTCCCTTTCTACTTCCTTTTATCTCTTTTTCCCCCAAAGCCCCCACACCTCTTTTGAGGCTATTAGAAAATATTTTTTCCTTGCTGATTTTCCTACTTTCTGTGTCATACATGTCTTTATTTCATCAACCTTGCATTAAAGTTTACCCTAGTATTCAACCCGAGCCCACCCAACAAAATGTGAGGACTCTAGAGGAAAATGTGAGACCATTATATTACTTTTTAAGAAATGATGAGAGCATATGATATTAGTATGGAGTGGGACATATACAACACACTGTGTCATGTTGCATGTGATCACGATTGTTGATTTGAAATCGGTCTCTTCAAATTAAATAGTAGTAAGTTTCACATAGTATGGTGTGGGACATATACAACACACTGTGTCATATGTGATCACGATTGTTGATTTGAAATCGGTCTCTTCAAATTAAATAGTAGTAAGTTTCACATAGTTAATCAATTCTAGTTGTTGATTCAGATCAAACAATCACAACGTAGTCTAATCCGAATCTATTTTAAAATATAGTATTAGGCGAGATCCGATCTGTACAATCATATATTTAAGTTGAGTGAGAGGTGAAATCGAGAGTAAGTGTTTGAGTCGTCACCCCTTTGTACCAACACATTATTCATTATATGTTAAGTGCGATTAATTTTTTTAAAGAATAGTAATAAAATTATTAAATATTATATATAGGAGTATCGATTATTTTCTCTTTCTCAACTCATAATACATGTAGTATTACTTATTTGGGGCATAATTTAAAAACAAATATTTCATTGAAAATTTAAAACATTGTTAATATATTTTTTTATGTGTTAAAAAGTCACTTAATATGGAATGAATGAAAACAAATTATGTTTCATTGAAAATTTAAAATGTCAATATATTATTTTTGTTTTGTTAAAATATCACTTATTACTTAATATGGAATGAAAGGCATATGCAATGACTTAAACACTATATGTTAGGTGCTTGTGAGCTTAACTCAGTTGGTATGGACAATATATAATATATGCAAGGTCCGGGGTTCAAACCCGGCCACCAACAAAAACACACTATATGTTATACTTTCTCTAAACACTATATATTAAATGTCAATATATACTTATCTGGTCTTAAATATAAGGAAATAAATATATATTTCTTTGAAGGGATAATGAAAAAATATTATATTTGTAACATTGAGTGATTACATTTTTTTTGTTTGCTCCATATTGGACATACATATCAGATTACGTTTACTATTTTGGTGAAAGTTCTGATGAGCATTGATCCTGGTGAAGATTTATATAATTTGAAGAGAGAGTTTGAAGAGTTCATAAAAGGGTTGATTTGCTTGCCCATTAAGTTACCAGGAACAAGACTATACAAATCCTTGAAGGTTATAATTCCCCCAACTCATCAAACTTAATATAATATATATATTGTTGTTGAATATTATATACATTAATCAGAGGCAATTTGATTGTTGGTGCAGGCTAAGGAGAGAATGATGAAGATAGTGCAAAGGATAATAGAGGAAAGGAATGATAATAAGGATTGTGTGGCAAATGATGTAGTGGATGTACTCTTGCAAGATAAAGATGAGTCCAACACAATCCCCAATATATGGTTGAAAAATATGAGTGAGAACATCATTGAGATGATGATTCCTGGTGAAGAGACTCTTCCTACGGCTATGACCATGGCTGTCAAGTTTCTTAGTGACTCTCCTCTTGCTCTATCCAAATTAGTGGTACGTTTTTTGTTTGAACATCAAATTTTATCATTCGTGCACTTTTTTTTTTAACAACAAAATTTATTAAAAACCAGATCTACTCAAGATACACTGAGACCGGTAAATCAAAGATTACAAATGCACCGTATATAAGCGGAACATCCAAAATAAAGACCAATAAAGACACAAATACAATCATCACCTAACTAATGCTTGAACCTTAATCATGTTGCTTATTTGTTTACTATATGAGAGTGTCATACATGCTAAAATACGACCAGATACGTGCATACTAAAATACTACTAGATACGTTTAATGTTGTAAATATTTCCTTTATTAATCTAAAAAAAAATGGGAAGAATTCAGGTAGAGAGATTTTTTGGTGTAAACTAGATATCATCCGTGCGTGTAACTTTGCAAACTAATCATTTGAGTCTTATGGAACTTAAATGGGCGGCAAAATCTCCTTAAGAGTTTTAACGTTGAGCTTTATGAGACCCAAATGGGCGGCAATTTCTCCCAAAAAGTTTTAACACTGCTGCATTGCCCAAGATTGAATTCGATTCCAGGATCTTGGTTAAGGTTGAAGAGACTTGTGTCATCTCATCTAAACGTTGTTGGGTTCTGGGGTAGAGATTAAATTAGTACTATATGTTACTCTCAAGTCAATTAATAAAGATAATTTTGTAAAACTGTTATTTTCTTCTTCTTTTGGCTTTGAAAGTTAATTTTTTATTTATAATACAAAATCCACTTCATTTGGGAACTCAAAAATTGTTTAAGGGTGGGATTTGATGGATTTTGGAGGGTTTATATGAATTGTTCTTTCGAAAAATATGAAAGATTTTTTTTCCATTTTCCTATATATTTTCAACCCCAAAACTCTTTCTTCCCCTTCCCTACAAACTCTCAAACAAAGCCTTAGTGTTTGTTTGTTTTTGTCGTGGATTAACGTCTAATGCACGTTAAGATCAAAGTTATAGTTTATAGCTTGTTAAATTGTGGATGATTAGCGTGTGGAGGTGAGTTGTGTGTGTCTAGAAGCGAAACCAAACATTTAGTTAAAGTAATCATATATATAAGTATTTTTTATTCCACCACCTACATTCTCTTCCCCCTAATTTTTTGAAATCGGATTGCATGTAGTCCGTAATTTGACGTATTTACATAGTCAGCACATGTGCAGTCGTGGAATCGAGATTGGACTGTCAATATTTCAAGCTCGATATTTTTTATTTAAACAAAAAATACAAAATCCAATGAAGAATTTGGACCGTCCAATCACACGGATGTGTTGACTGCATGAATGTGTCAATCTGTCCATGTATCTGTTTTTTTATCCTTGCAAAAAAGTTAAGAGGAGTTGGACTCCGGGGGCACACTTCAATGCTCAAAAAACACTTACAAAGATACTCATATATCACTTTATAATAATAAGAGTTAAACTTACAACTTTGGAATGAGTCAACTTATTATTAACTAAGTCAACTTTTCATAGGTCTAAGAGAAAGATTTGAGTGCAAAGTATGACATACCACTTGCATACCTTGAAGATCCATTGATGTACTAGTAACTAGTAAAGTTTGTACAGAACAGAGTAGTACATAGTCAATCTATACAAACCCATAACATAAGATCTGTGGTCGGGTGCAGTACTATCAACGATGTATATGTCCTATATAAAAGTGTTTGGAAAGTGCAGACTTATGCACGAGTGAGTGTGGGGTTCACATGGATGTTGATGTGCACTGCCACTGCACATATGAGGGGTATGTGTTTCCTTACCGTACGATGTCAATTAAATTCAGCGGCTATGAATCTGGACCACTAATTTAATATTTCCACTCAACCACGCAACCACCACTTGTCTCCTCTGTTTTTACCACTCTCCATTTACTCACTTTGGATAAAGTTACTAGTACTATTTGGTAGATGGTGTAACAATTTGAGAAATTTGGTCGGGAGATAAAAAAGAGTGATCAAACTTAGGTACTTTCAACTGATACAACCTCAATTACTTGGTGCTTACATGGTTGTACTTCTTAAATTCTAAAATTTAGGATTTTATGACTTTTTTCATTAACGATTCAAATTCATAGTAGAATCCTAAAATAGACAAAATTTATAGATTTTGATTGCGATTTTACGATTTATTATATACTAAGTCATTTATGACTATATACCATTTATAACATATATATTTAGTATTAATTTTTCTGGATAAAATCTATCGATTTTTATTGCGATTTTACAATTTCCTATCTCGATTCTACAAAACTCCTTGAGTAAAATCCTTCGATTTTAATTGCGATTTTACGAGTTCCGATTTGCTATTCCCCTTCGATCTTGAAGTAAAGTACTGATTATGATTATGACGACAACCTTGGATACTTACGACACTAGTATATCACTAGTTCATATTTCATAAGTGCATATACTTACGCCCAAATTACATGTAATTTTGATGAGTTAAATGACATGTTTATTTTTAGGCATTTGATGAGTTAAATGAAATGTTTATTTTTAGGCAAAATTGGCATGTAGTTCAGTAACATGGCATTTATTTTAGTAAATGACTCACATAAATTTTTTTCTTTCCCTTTTATATGAAGCCTCCGATACTTCAAAATGGATGACGTACCGTATCCCTTGCGTATCCTGCACCGATACCTGTCTGATACTTCACGATACGTATCAGAAGAGTATCCGAAGATTAAATTTTATTTTTAAAAAAAATAATTATCCGATACTTCCCGATATGTATCAGGAGAGTATCCGATCATTATCCTACACCGGTATCTGCCCCGATACTTTCCAATTAATGTTAACTAAAATAACTTAACTCTTGATGTGTTCTTTTTTGAATATAGTGTTTCTTTTTTAGATTGATATAGTATAACACTAACAATAATGTTCTTTTTGAATATAGTATAACATTGATGATGCTATTTTGGGGATATATTGTGTATGTAATTGGCTAATAATCACTCTCTTAATCGTCAATGACTAATTTATGTTGTTTGTTAATATATTTTCATATTAAAAAAATGGTATAATTATATTGTAAATTTATATATATAATTATTTTTTATTAACGTATCTTAGCCGTATCGTATCTTGATTTTTGAAATTTTTCCGTATCGGTATATTGGTGCAGTATCATATCCGTATCGTATCTTGTATCCGGGCTTCATAGTTTCAACGATTATGGTGTATATTTCTTAAATTAAATGTTATACTCACTTTTTTTTTGGTAATAAAAGAGGGTCGACACCCTTGAATCTTGATCTTGCTCACTTTACTCTTGTTAGTTAAATGTCTTGTTAGTTAAATGACTAACGTATTGTATATTTCGTACAAAATAATATCACAATAATGACATTATATTGCGAGATATAATTGCACATCTGTGTGAAAAAATCATGATTATTAAACTCTAATTTTATTTTAAGATATAAAGGATATGTCCTGATATTTAAGGCTTGATTCAGTTGACAATGTCGATATTGTTAGGCTATACACCTACATTTGGATTTGAACCACGGATCTCAATCGTTGAGCGTGTGAGTTTCAGTGGTACTTACTACTTCGTTTGTAGACAAAAAAAAGGATATGCATAATGCATTACACTCACTTCCAATAAAAGTTTAATTATTGACCACATTATACCCCTTTTGTAAAGATATTTTTAAATTGGTGATATGACATGGAAAAGATGATGGTCTCTTATTGAATGTGTGCGTAAAACTATTTTACACCGTCAATGTTTGTTCATTAATTTTTATTTTTTTTTGGTATAACCCAAATATCCCAACCTTGAGGTCAGGCAAGATCACATGGCATTCTCCTTCATGAGTTGTAACGCTTTTTATGGTTCAACTAGAGATCTTTGATTGAATACAAAGAGACTCGCCTCATTCCATCGAAATACTTAGTTATTATTTCTTTTTTTGTGGTGGTCGGAGGTTCAAACCTCAGACCTTACAAATATTAATGCATTGACCTTACCAACTGAGTTAAGCTCTCGATGACATATTTTTAGTCATTTAACTCTTATTTATAATTAAAGAACTCTGAATTTAAAACATGTTACCAACTTTATTTTGTGTCTAGTGTTGCAAGCTAAAGAAAAATATCAGTCATGGTAGCAAAATTTGTAATACATCTAATTCCTAATATAAAAAAGATAAATATGTTTGAAAATTCCGTTGTTACATATAAATTGGTTTCTACACATAAGTTCAAGTAGCATGTCTTTTGTTCATATTACCACAAACTTGCACTTGAGATTAAGTTTGACAATCATAGGTGGGATTGGACCCTCAGATTTGTCGACTCTAGGGTTGGATACGAAGTTTTCAACAGAAAATAAGTTTGACAATTATTTTATATATTTGTTTTGCTTGGAAGCCAAAAGTTCTACAGCAATAAATATATTATTATTATTATTATTATTATTATTATAAATAATCCATTTCCATGGGAATTCTCCAAACATTGTTAATGAAATCCATGTGTAAGTAATTTAATTTATATTTAGTTGTTTGTACCAGGAAGAAAACATTGAACTAAAGAAGAGCAAAAATTGTTCCGATGATTACGCATGGAGTGACTACCTCTCACTGCAATTTACTCAAAATGTGAGACTTAATTTGCCAGTCAATTATAATTTTACTCTTTCATTATAATTTTAAATTAAAATAGCAAAGCATCACATTTTTCTTCATTGCTTTGTCTTTAATTTTCTTTCAACTAGGTAATCAACGAAACCCTTAGAATGGCAAATATTGTCAATGCCATTTGGAGAAAAGCTATAAAAGATGTAGATATTAAAGGTTAGTTTATGGAGGAATTATTTGTATTGGACCTACATTTAAGCATATACACAAAAATACATGATGTGGTTTCACTAATTTTTTTATTTTTTTTGTAGGGTACCTAATTCCTAAGGATTGGTGTGTTGTAGCATCTCTTACATCCGTTCATTTAGATGGCACGAACTATGAAAAACCTTTAGAGTTTGATCCATGGAGATGGGAGGTAAGTAATTAAACATCAAAATCTCTCTACTTTATAGCTTATACTTGTTTTTGAAGTGAAGTTGATACATCTAATATTGATATTACGGACAAACACGACCGATGTGGTCGCAATGTCATTAGGGATATATCGATGGAACTAATACAACGTGGCCGTAAGTAATAACTCAACTATATATTGTGTGAGTGCAGAAAATTGAAGCTGGAACTAGAAACAATTGTTTTACACCATTTGGTGGTGGACAAAGACTGTGTCCTGGGATTGAACTCTCTAGGCTAGAGCTCTCTATTTTCCTTCATCATCTAGTTACAACTTACAGGTAATTAATCACTTTTCTAGGAAAAAATGGAAAGTACTTTATGAATTTGGTTTTTGAAAATGGATTGTGTTTTGCAGATGGGTTGCTGAGAAGGATGAAATTATTTACTTTCCAACAGTGAAAATGAAAAAGAAGCTCCCAATTATTGTGACAACCATCAACACTTGATTGGATTGGAGAATAGAATAGTTCTTGTACAGCTTTATAGACAGATTTATGTATCTATTTCAACTTAGATCGTAAAATTTGAGTATAGACAAAACAATCCTACTTAGTTATCGGACAGTTTCAAGCGAAGAGAAAGATTCATCGAATGAAATATTTTATTCGATGAATCTTTCTCTATCCAACTAGAATTGTCTATTTATCTGAGACAAGACTAATCTGACAATGATATAGTGGTCATCCCAACTAAAAAGATGATATGTACTCTTGCATTAGCATTAGGGTCACATCCATTTTTTGTTAGGAGAAAGGTGCCTATAGGTCCTCTTTGGATTATATTCTAAAATTGATTAACATTTGAGATGATTGGAGCTAACTCTCACATCTTATGTCTCATTCCATTAAATTTTTATGTTTGATTCCAATGTAACGTTTGTGGTGGCTTTGGATCCCCATGTGGATTTAGTTGTGGTGTTTGGTCCCCATGCCCATACCATGGGCTCGTGCTCCACTACTGCCTATATTATCTATTACAATCAGTGGAGTTGTACAACTCTTGTACCACCAGCATGATCCCACAGTCAACGTCACCAAATTGTTGAAGATAGGATTTTATTTTGGGTCTTGAAGATGTGAAAGTTGTTTTTAGATGTGTAGAACAAATTTTGATATGTTTGAAATGTTTTTGGATTGAGTTAAATTTCCGTATGGAATTGATTCTAGGATTTGTAGTTTTTTTTTACTCTAAACATGATATTTATGTTTAAATTTATTATTAAATTTATTTTTACACATTTATTTGTTGTGAATTCAAACTCAAGTTCACCAATAAACTTAGATATTGAGGACAAATATCAAAGACAACCAATAATCAAACATTCTCAAGCAGCAACAAATCCAATCACAAGCATAATCAAAGATTAAAGATAAGAGAGTGGATGAATCAACAAAGGAATATTTATTTATTTACTCAGTTTAGCACCAACACTCTCATAACCTTCTTGGTCTCAGGCAACCACAACTTAAACGGAAGAACTACCATTGTGCACTTTCTCAAGACAATCCTTTTTGAAGCGAACGACCTTATGACAAATGAAGCATTTGTATTTTGATATATCAAAACTCATTTGACATTGATTTAGACCTATACTTGCTCTTTCCTCCACTCTCAGTTCTTCCTCTGAAAACACGCAAACATTCACTGCTATCATCGACCTTCAAGCCTTTGAATTTGGTTAACTCCTTGATTTTCAAAGTCGATTGGATCTTCTCCATGTTAGTGGTGCTATCCTTTGTGTAAAGGATGGTAGCCTTAAAATCCTCAAAAAAATCTATGCGAAGAATACCACAAAAACAAAGTTTTGTCCTTATCATCAATGTTCACTTTAATCTTCTCCAAGTCATCAACTAGCCTGTGAATGTATGTTAATTGATCCACAAGAGGTTTAAGCTCCACCATCCTAAATGAGTAGAGTTGTTGTTTCAAGAATTGTCTATAAGTCAATGACTTGAACATATACAATAACTCCAATTTGGACCACCTTGACGTCATAATTGTTTCCTCTCTGACTTCCCTTATAACCTTATCTCCGAGACATAGAAAAATAACACTTTTTGTCTAGTCTATCATCTTTATCTTTGTAGCTCGTCTCAAGTTTGCTAACATCACAACTTCACCAACCCATTCTTTAACACACTTTTGTTTTGTCAAAACCTCTTGCGTCTTTATCTTCCACAACCCAAAATTATTGCTTCTAGTAAACTTCTCAATGTCCCATTTCAACCCATGATGCTCACTTGACCAATTTACCCCTTTAATCCACGACGAGTGCCAAATATTGTGAATTCAAACTCAAATCACACCAACGACTTAGATGTGTGGGACAAATATCAATTGCAACCAATAACCAAGAAATCGCAACCAACAACAACAAGTCTAGTAACTAAGGAAAACAAAGATCAAAGATAAGAAAGTAGAGGAATGAATACAATTTGTCCAGTATGACCTATGTTAGAGAGAGAGAGAGAGAGAGAGAGAGAGAGAGAGATTCTCTCTCCAATCCACTGTGACATGATGAGGTTGCTAATAATTATACCCTAGAGTTCACAAAGTACAATAATATATTTTTACCTATTTTTCAAGTCACCCATACCCACAATAGATCCTAAGAAAAAACAAAAAGAGAAGACTTTGCTCATCCATCTAATGAGATCTCAACTACCCAATGTGCATGAAAAATATTTTCCAACCCAAGAATCTAATGCAAAAATACTCAACCCTTAGCAAACAATTTTCCTAAAAGTTTCCTCTTTTGGTTTCTCAAGATTACCAAACAGAGAGAGAGAGGGTCCTTAAATAGTAGTTCAGAACACAGATAAATTGCCTCGCACTTAGGATCCTTTGCCTAATGATTTCGAACCGTTGCAGAAATCGCCTCTTTATGTAGAGTCATCACCTCAAGATTTATCTCAAACTAAAAACATTTCAAACTTTCAAACAATTGCATTGCGAGATTTTAGGACACACACAATAGTATCCAAACATAAATCAATTTTCTTTTAATTCATTTTTAACTAAAATCAATTTAACACCATAAATATATCTAAAGTTAAACTTTAGAACCAAACACACACTAAGCAAGCTTATGGAGGAGAACAAGAGTTCATTCTTACTTATCACACTTATTACGACATGGTCAATCAACTAGAGTTAGTTGATACTTTACCAAGTTGGTTAGGAGATGAGGAAGTTAGTTACTCGATGTACACCTATATATAAGTCTCTATATTGTAACATTTACTCTCTTTTTTTATCAATCTATTCATTTTATTATCAATTTGTGTATCTCCCACATGAATGCTTGCTTGCTTTCTTAGTGATCACTATGATCTTTATCCCTATGACTTCGTAGTTTATAATAACACTCTTATGCTTGTTACCAATTCATATTTATCCGATGCATCTTTCCTGAATATCATAAAATCTCCTTATTCTCTCCAATTTTCATCAAGTTATATGTCATATTTTCATATCATAACCTATTTCGATGCAAAATAATTTAGTTTTATAGAAAATTATTTGCATCAAATACAATGACCTTAGACAACCGTACTCGTAGAGTTCTTCATTGAGATTCTTTCAGTTGTTGATTAGGTCCTATACCCATACTCACATTATATTGAACCCATCACCCAACTTGTTATCTCTACACTGATGCTTGAACCATGCCTTATCTATTCTTCACTTGTCCATGGCTTATTTATTTGAAAATTCATATGTTCTTCACCTCCACCTTTATTGATTTTATTTTTGTTGAAATAAAACGGGGCAAAAGCCCAAAAAGGGACTACAAAGGAACAAGACATGAAATAATAACTTCATGAACATTATAAGCAACTAAATGCTTAAGACCCTCAGAGGGGTTGATCAAAGAAAAGATGACAATTATTCAACTCGCAACCAATATTATCTAATGCATCGTCAACTTTGTTGCTTATTTGTAAGTTTTTTTTTTTTTTTTTTTTTTTTTTTACGTTAATCCTTCGATTCTTAGGAAAAATGGGTCCTAGAAATCGAACTCAGATTTTCTCGAATGATTTGTCCTTGGTGAAGCTCATTTACCACTTGAGTACAATTGTTTGGTTGACTTAATTGTAAGTTGTTGGGCTTGCAACACAACAACAACATGACAATCAAAGTTTTTTTTTAAGACAATTGAATTTTTTGGAACATATTCTCTTCGAACAAATTCAAATTTAATTTTTTTATTAACACTTTTTGGAATGAAAAAGTTGAATAAAAAAATTATTTCATACAATTGAGTTTTATTTGGAATTATATAGAATTTGGGGTATGGAAATAGATGTGGGGGATGGGGAGTATACTTTTCTTGACTCTTCTTTACGATTAATAATAGCTCAATGGGCCTGAATTGATAGTCCTTTGATAGAAAAACCACTGGACCGTTCCTGAGAAAGAAATGTGAAATTCTTTCCACACTCTCCACCCATGTACTTGGCCATTCGCTTATTGCTCAACTAAAAAATAATATAATTGTTTTGAGTATGTGTGTATTTTATTCGTAATTTTTTAGATCAAACTAATCAAACACATATTTGAAGACCAAGTCAATTAAAGAAAGATTTGCCGACTAAATTAATTAACAAAAGACACATTTAGATATATTTATGAAAATCTAAAATAGTTTTGGACTATTGTGACAACACCTCATACATTCAATAACTTTTTTTTAGGGAACATTCAATAATTAAAATGCGGGTTTAACCTTTTTTGAGTTTCTTATGGTATTTAACATGATCAACGATAAAAACTTTTTTTTTTTTAATGACAAATGTTAGTATGTTAATTTTTATGCTAATATTTTCTTCTTATTAATTTCAAACACTGAACTTTTAACTCCTTAACTTTTTAATCTCTTAGCGCAATCAAGCAAACTACCAATCCCCCAAAGGTAAAGACTAATCAGTTGAAGAATCTAAAACACTTTTAAAGACTGTGTCTTAAAAATGGTGAACTTCTAATGATATAAATCGGGGATCTTAATGATAAATAATACTATTATGTCGTCCATTACATACCATAAACTCCGCCATCAAAATATAAACACCAAATGAAGAAACATTAACAAAGCATGAAGTGAACTAATGATTATGTTGTGTTTGTAGCTTATATACCGATTTTCTTCTTACAAAAGTATGCCATGCTCTTATCCATTTGAATGCTCTACCTTTTTCAAGCATTTGGAATGGAAAATGATCGCTACCTTTGCTTTTGTTCGGATATTTTATGTTATCCATTGTACCATTTCTATTGCAAAACAAAATAATTTTCTTTTTATTAAGAAATAAAAAAGATATATTTAGATTTTTTAACCGAAGAATTTTTGTTAGAGTTGAAATGTGAAATTTCAGTAAGTGAAAATATATACTTGATTGATTAAGAACAACATACATTTTAGGGTTCTAGAGACAATGAGAGAGTAGAGATGAGAGACGAACTGCCTTCATTATCGTCTAAGATATCTTCACACCGTTAACCGTCTAATAAGACAACGATTAAGTAATTATACAGATGATGAAGCTGATTTGTTAATTGTTATGTTAACTTAAAATTAATTTCAAATAGGACTAGCCACTAAGAGAGTGTGGTTTTTTTTTTTTTTGGTTATATATTATATATAACGTCATAAATGTCTCATATATACCTATTTTTTTGTTGTTGATACTTGTCTCATGTATACCTTTGTTGCATGAAAACAGGACACGATACATTTTACCTAACTCACGCAAATTCACAAAGAGACAACCACTAATTAGAGACAGTGAAACTCCTTGTTTCGTGGCACCATTTGCTAATTCATCCAACGGTTGAGTGAAACCTATTTCATCATGTCCCTGCCAAAACGAAAAAGTGACAAAAGTATCTGAATTCCGTTATTTTTTATAATACATGGACCAACTATTGAAACATAATACATAAATTTGATTTGATATGGACAAAATAACACTCGTTAATTAGCATATAATGCAACCACGTTGCACTATACAAATGTACAAGATGGACCAATGAGAATAATATTGTACTAGATAGTGACGAACTAATTAAGGAAGTGTTCTCACAAGAAAAGAAAAAAGACTAATAAAAGAAAATGCACTAGTGTTTTATATTGGTCTTCTTAGAGATGAAGAAATGTCCATAAAAACATAGGGCAAAGCAAAATGCCAATGAAGATATCCCAAATCTCCCTCATCATTTATGATATACCTTTTTCTCAAAGCTTGTTATAGGGGTTTGTTTTATACTATCACATTTCCCACTTTCAACTAGCTAGTAATTGGTGGTTACTATCATTTCATTAACGGTCATTTTATCCATGTGCTAATAATCATTATATTAAGAAGTTTTACCTAGTTCAAGCTTTTTGGTGCTTTCTTTCTTTTCAATCCATCATGTGATAAACTAACCTTTGATTTTTTTCCCTTCCTTTTCTCTATTCCGTTGCAAAAGCAAAATTGGGGCCTAAGATCAATACAATATTAATAATATATTATGAGTGTTTCTATTGTTTTGTAAGCATGGTTAAATTAGGAAATTAATTAATAATGTAATGATCATAATTGAATATGTCAAATGTTGAATATATGTATGCATTTGATGTACTTTATCATTTTATTTTTCTCATAAACAAAAAATTGAATAGATATTTATGAAATATCCATTTTTAGTCAATAGATAAACCACTTAATTAAGTTTAGAGTAAATTACACTCCTTTCCCCTCAAAGGTGCTTGAATTACACCTATCTCCCCTCTTATGTTAAAATATACACTCTTCTTCCCTCTTATTCAAAACATATTAGAAAACATTTCACTCTCATCCCCTCTTATGTTAAAATCTACACTTTACTCCCTCAATATTTTTTTTATTTCTAATAATCTAGCAAAAAAAATAATAAACTAACACACTTCGAGAAAAAAAATAGTATTGCGAGTCTATTTTAATATAATCAAAATTTGAATACATATTTTTCGCTATTTTTTATTCACAATTTCATTAACATATAGTTTTAAACTCTATTATAAAAAGATGAAACAGCCAAAGATAAAATTAAAATATGTCAAAAATTACTAAAGATAATAAAGTATGGTTATTTAAGAGTTAATTTTATACTATAAATTATAAAATTAATAACAAAATATTTAAATTTAATTATCATTGACATTTAAATTATAAAGAAATGAATTTACTTTTCTAAAAAAGGTGGTTCAAAATTAGTATATCATAAAAATATTTATTTACGTTAAAATAGATTAAAGTGTAGTGCATATTTAATTATTAAAGGTGAGTGTTGTAATTCAAGCATCTTATAGGGGATGAGAGTGTAGATTTTACTTTTCAAGGGAGAGAGAATTGTATATTTTAACATAAAAATGTGAGAGGATTGTAATTCAAACATATTTGAGGGGATGAGAGTGTAATTTACTCTTAAATTTATCTACAACGAAATTATTGATCATTGATAATAATAATAATAATAATAATATTAATAATAATTAAACATGAATTATTTTGTGATTCTAATCATAGACTAAAACAAAAGTTCAAAGGTTGTTTTTTCAAAGTTGGACTCTCACTATTTTTAGTAAAATAAAGAGGAGCAGATGTGTATTTTCACTACAAATACAAATAGTTAGGTCCATCTTTAAAATACCGTATTATAGACAATCTTTAATTATAGGTGAATGGGGAAAATCCTATGAAGATGCAAAATATTGAGTTTGGCAATGACAAGGTTGGTTAGCAACTTAGCATGGTACACCTTACAAAGTACAAACTCATACCTCGTGGAAATGAATGAATGAATATATACCAAATGAAAAACAAGCAAAATCCAAATATAGATGATTGTTGTTGCTTCTCACCTAACGTAGTATGTCACCGACGCTAACGCCGCAGCATCTTTTACCGTGAACTCACTAACTGTACTTGACAAGGTAACAATCATGCATGGCACGTGCACCGACGCTAATTAGTGGTGGACCCCACATGAAAATATACCTAAGTCACCATGCTTCACATGGACCAGCCAACTATGCATGCTTTGTCGTAGCTTCCTCTACCTTTCATATTATCTACCCGTGGTAGTGTTCAATTTGAGTCTATTACACTCTTTAGGCTATTTTGAAACATTTGGTCCCCAATCTTTTTTTTTTTGTTGTTGACAGAATCTTTTATATATGTAACTTGTTTAACACACACATGGTTGAATAAACATTTATTTATACTAACAATTACACAATATTACATTACCCATCAATTAAAGGTGAATAAATAAGAACTTGTCTTTATTTATAGGTAGTTCGGTATAAAAATGTGGATATGTCATTGGAGTTATGACGAAATTTTTTGTGATTATGTAATGATTCTACTGCTATTATTATGAGATATTAACGTTAACGGACACTTTATGTTTATTTGATCACTCTTTTTATTGTGCTAATATAATCAAATTATGTACATCTTTTTTATATAAAATTAGATTTTTTATTATTATTAAAATTAGTTAGATTTTGATTAAAATTATATGCATAGATGTTTGTGATGTTTAATCTTTTATCATTTTCAATGACACCAACAATATTTTCATTGTTAATGAAAACTTTTTTTTTGAAGAATCCATTGTTAATGAAAACTTGTTTAAGGTATAAAAAAATCCAGCCCAAAATCTCAATCCCCTTCACGTATAATATTGATAATATTCCTTAAAAAAAATATAATATTGATAATATTGTTTCCTATTTTTGTGGGATTTAATTTTTTAATTAAAAAATAATTATAATTTGGGACAAAGATGTTTAACTTTTTTTAAAGACAACAAAGATATTTTACTAGAATGTCATATTTTGCTATACATTCAATTTATGATATTATCTATGTATTCGATAATAATTAGAACTCTCTTCGTCTCAAATTATATGTCACTTTGATGATTTCATAAAAATTAAGAAATATAATTAATGTTATATGGAGAAGAGAAATTATGAGTGCCTTTACATAAATGTCTTTCATTAATGGTATGAGAAAAATAAATTAAAAGAATTGGAAAATGATAGTGTAATAGTACATTGCCTAATAATAATAATAATAGAAGCATTAATTTTTATTAAAATTATAAAATGACATATAATTTAGGACAAAGATATTTTGCCAGAATGTCATAAAATTGTATAGGAACGCCGACTCGAGTTGGTTTTGGGGGTGTTATTCGAAACAGTGCAGGTTTCTATCTCTTTGGATTCTCCAGCTTCATTCCAACCTCGACAGATATATTGCTTGTATAGCTCACCGCAATTCACTGTGGTTTACTCCTGGCAGTGGAAATGGGAATCGAGGAAATGGCTTGCTACTCCGATTCTCTCATATCCATGAGACTTATCACAGAGCAAGCTTGTAAGTATCATGCCTATGTTGTCTTAATCCAGGATATTAGTGATCTTCTATCTTCAAGAAATTTACATTGTCTTAGAGAAGAAAATCAAGGTGCTAACTTCATGGCTAAATTAGGAGCTTCTTCTAATGTGGATTTTTCTACCCATGTTACTCCTCCAAGCGACCTCCTAACCCTGCTTAGGAACGACGACATGGGAACAATTTCTTCCCTGAGCCTAGGCTTTTTCTTTTCACTTTTTTCATGTTTCTCTTTTCTTTTTGTTTAGCTTTGTAACAACAACAACAAAATGTCATAAAATTGAGGATGTAGGAGTATTAATTTGAATATTCCCGTAAGAGCAATTATTTACTTCTTCATTTGTCCTTTATTTCTTTAATAGAGAAATACTAACAAGTGTTTATAAACATAAGTAAAAAATTCTATCTTAAAAATGATGTATTCACTTTCTTAAAAATTTTAAAAACAATTTTTTTACGTAAAAGTTATGGATAACTTTCTTTCTTAAATATTTAACAAGTGTCTTTTAAAAACTTGCTAGCATGACTTTTTTAATATATATGCTTATCTATCAATGATTTCGTAAACAACCGTACAACACCGAATCTATAAGCCGTACTTCTTTAAAATCACAATCCAAACGTCCATACTTTTTTTTTTTATGAAAACCATACTTTTTTTTAGAGGCTGTGAAGACTATACTTTTTTTTTTTTTTTTTATAGGAGCATAACATAGTCCATACTTCTTATAAAAAAACATAGTCCATACTTCTTTGGATGTATTATTGTTTAATCAAATAGTTTATTTTTCATCTACAAACATATATTTTATAGGATCTTTTTGATCAAATATTTTATAGGATCTTATAGATAATATTATTCTTTTATTTTAATTGTTGTCGGCCGTATATAATATATGGAGGAACACTATATTAAAATATATAGAAATTAAATTGAGATTAAAAATGACCATCCTAAAAAAACCTAGGAATATGAAACAAGTCTTACAAAGAGAGCACAACCGACACAAAGAGGAAAAAAAAGAAAAGAGTATTGTTAGCTAAAGTCTAAAAAGAGAAAGGGCTAAGCCACAAACCATAATAATCGAAAATTAAATTAATATATCTTGTCTTCAGTCATCAATACGAAAGTAACTTGACCTTATCTAGAAGATGATGAATACAGACTTTCTTTTAGCTAATATTCCTCTCTTTTCAAATAACCCACACACATGAAAACCAAATAATAACATACATAAAAGATCGTCGAACTTTTGCACTGCATGTTAAACAACCAAACTGCATAAAACGATTTGAAATACTAGGATCAACCGAAGAGAAATCAATCCAATGTCAAAAATGTTGTCAAATGCCGCTGAAGAAATTACAATTAAAAACAAGTGATTAGCTGATTCAGAAGCACCACACCCGCTCACACAAAGTTAAGAGTCTTGATTAAAGATGTCACACCTAAATATAATGTCCTTGGTAGGAAGCCTATTTCTGAGAAGACGCCAAGCAAACAGAGATACCTTCAAAGGAATGTGATTGTATCAAAGAAGATCCAAAATAGAAGTATGAACACGGGGAATAGAGTGAGCTAACAACTAATATGTTCCACTGATAAGGTAACCAATTGTTGGATATAACTTCCATTGTCAATGATCACCACTGCTAACCTATAAATTAACATTGTTAAGTAAATCCCTACACTCCACACTACCATATCCTCCTCCCACGCAAACAATTGATGCCTCCAATTCCAAGTATCACCTCCCTCATCCCACCCCAAAACAAACTTATATATATGTCACTAATTTTTTTGTGTAAAACAATATTTTAATGTCCTAAACATGTATGGAAAAAAAAATCATGTAAAAATTCAATCTCTAGGTTACTTTTTCGGCCTACATGTATATTATAGTTTCAATAATAAGAAGAATCTCAAATTATAGGGTTAAAATATGTGTTTTGTTTTATTTTTTAAAGGTCATTTTTCAGACATCACATATATTACTTGTCAATTTAAACAAGGGTTAATGGTGCTTTATCCCCTGTAATATAGGTCATTTTTTGTTTTCCCCCTGTAAAATATTTTTTTTGATTTACCCCCTTGTAAATTTTTTTTTTTTTTGGAATACCCCCTAATAGGTCATAAAAAAACGACTTTATTTATTTTTTTGCAGAATTTTTCGTTTTTTTATGACCTATTAGGGGGTATTCCAAAAAAAATAAATTTTACAGGGGGGTAAATAAAAAAAAAATTTACAGGGGAGAAAACAAAAAATGACCTATATTACAGAGGGTAAAGCACCATTAACCCTTTAAACAATTATATTATTTAATTATTATATTTCAATAACTCTTGCATGAGGGCATATTTATATTAGGTATTTATTAAGTTAGGAGTTTTAATCTATCAGCGATCTTAATTAATTAGTATGTTTTAATTAATTAGTCGGTATAAGATCAAATATGAGTGGATGTCATGATGATCCATTTCAGAATAATGTGAATATTAGTTGGCTATCACTATATATATATATATATATATAGGATTTGCTATAACACACCCACTAGTTTTTATGTGTGAATGTTTTAGCAAGCTACACCTTAAGGTGCATTTCACTACTTTTTAGTTATAACTTGCTAAAACACACATTCTAAAAAATAAGTGGGTGTATTCTAGCAAATGTCTATAGGAGTTGCTAACATACACCAATTTATTTTTTAGAAGATGTGTTTTAGCAACATTCACCTTAAGATGTATTTAACAACTTTTTAATTATATCTTTGCTAAAACACACCTTAATAAAAACTAGTGGGTGTATCATAACAAACTCCTTTATATAATCTTTGATAAATCAATATGTTAGAGATCCTAGAACCTTATACATGCTCGTTTGCTTATTAGCTTCCGCACTAAAGTATGATTGTTGTTAGGTATCGAGCATGTATTGTGTAATTAATCAATATTCCAACACTAACTACCAAGTGTCGTTTGTTGCAAAAGGAAATTGCTCTCAGAATTTATCCTATAAAGAGAAAGATAAAAAAAATGCAATCATTCTCCTAAAGTTTTCTGGCCTGTAATATTTTAGAATAAGAGAATTAAGTGAAATTTTTTAGAATGTGCAGTGCCCAAATAGACATAATCAACAACTAGTACATGAAAATGAAACATTAATAGACATGGAGTGGGTGACCAACAATATTTTAGATTTAAGAGACTAAAGCTAATTAAGCCCCACTGCATTTGGGTTCCAATTCTTAATCCCCTTCCGTTGTTTTCGCCGTAATTGATCAAACACTAGAGAAAGCTTAAATTAAAAGAAAAAAGATAAATATAATATGTTGCACAACTTTAAGAAATCAATTAGAATCTGAACACCGTTCATTTCATTTTATTTATTTATTTTAGTTCCTGAACATCATTAATAGTGAAGCCTGAACTATACTGGGTGGCTTCCGTGAGACAATCAAACATGTCCCATGTGGGGAGTGGAGGGTCTTCTTGAAAGATATTACAGTATGAATTTTGGACCAACAAAACAACGAGACAACTACATTATTATGCTTAATTGGTGACTTAACGTCAAATACAAATACAATTCACCCAGGCCCTTCGTTAATAGAATACTACAAATACAATTCCCTGGTCAAACCCTGCACCACTGTCTTAAAGTCAGAATTCCAGATGTGTTTGTCAGGTGAAAATTCCCAAAGACTAGTTAAGTACATAGCTAAAAGCCTAAAATTCCCAATTTGGTGTTAATCTCCAATTAAAAGCCTAAAATGAATCATGGTAGTTCGTAGTTTAGAGTTCAGTTTGAATGTAAGTAAAATTTGATTAAGAATTGTAACACTCAAATCAAATTCAAATTTTCTGAACAATTTATTATTAATGGAGTTTATTAGTTGTTTAAGCCCAATGACAATTAAGTATTTTGGTTGTTACAAGTGTGAAATACTACTATACTCTGGTACTACGACGTTTGACTTGGTTTTGTTAAACGTGTTCTTAGTATATCATAACATGTTCTAGATCTAGTTTACAATTCAGGTGCTGACATTACATGTCATCTTACTAGGATCAACATGTTATTTGCACCAGCCTAAAATACTAAAATTCAGTTTAACCAATTTTTTTTTATTTTTTTTTATTTTTTATTTTTTATCAATGAAATCAAATTTACAACACTCATGCACTCTACACTTCAATCACTTGCCCTAGATCCTAGAGTAATAGAATAAGATTCAATCTTTAACTACCTACTTGAAAATTTTAGTTACTTATCAACTTTATTACACCATATTGATTGATGTATCATATTCATACCAACAGAACACATATTTTTCATAATAATTATAACCTAGCATTAAATAACCGTTGTACATTTTTAGTAAAACAAATAAACAAATTTTCATTCATTAATTTTGTTTTCACTTTTATTACTACCTTCACGTGAGACCAATTTACACTCTCCATTTTTCTGTTAATACTGAATGCTGACACCATAAAGAGTTTACACATTTTCACTGTTGACAGATACATACCAGTACACTTGGTAGTAACTCTCATCACAATCACAGCCACGCATTATGTCATTCTCAGTACAACTATAAATTAGTTAGTTAGCTATCTCACTGTCACTACTACTCATCATCATCATCATAAAAACTACACCCCCACCTCTGTTTTCATTTCTTCTATTCCCACCCCTCTTCAATGGAAACTACCTCGTTTTCCAAATGGATGTTCACATTCTGCTTTGTTTTATGTTTGGTCTCACAATTCATTCACTCTAGTGTTACATATGATAGAAAAGCAATTCTCATCAATGGACAAAGAAGAATTCTTTTTTCTGGTTCTATACATTATCCTAGAAGTACTCCTGATGTAATAATCTTTTTCTTTTCTTCTTCAAATGAAAACAAAGATTGTAACATAACATTATGATTGAAACTTATGTTTTTTTGTAACAGTTTGAGAATTATGTTTTTTTTCATGTGTAGATGTGGGAAGATCTGATTCAAAAGGCTAAAGAAGGAGGTCTTGATGTGATTGAAACTTATGTGTTTTGGAATGTTCATGAACCTTCTCCTGGCAATGTACTTGTTCTGTTGTGTTGTGTTCTGTTTTTGTTTTCAACCTGTGTTTCTTTGTCTGATTTTTATATATATTTTTTTGTTGCATGCAACCGAATTTAGTACAATTTTGAAGGAAGATATGATCTAGTGAAATTCATAAAGACAGTTCAAAAAGCAGGACTTTATGCTCATCTTCGCATTGGACCTTATGTTTGTGCTGAATGGAATTTTGGGTACCTTCTATTTCTTACTCCTTTATTTTGTTTCTTTCAAATGTATATTTATTCTTATCATAATTCTAAACTATATATTAAATTATAATATTTTAATATATTAAATCTTATAGTTTCTATATTCAAATGTAGTATGATGTATGTATTTATCTTATGTAGTGTTTTTTGAGAGTGTTTTGTGATTTTCTAATATTGTTTGTTTGTTTGTTTGCAGAGGATTTCCAGTTTGGCTGAAGTATGTTCCAGGCATAAGCTTTAGAACAGACAATGAACCTTTCAAGGTTTTTACTTTTCACATAAACAATTATTTTATTTATATAATATTTTCCTAAAATATAAACTTTTTTTGTTAGATTTATGACATATAAATTGTGTTGCAGAGGGAAATGCAAAGGTTCACTGAGAAGATTGTAGGATTGATGAAGAGTGAACAGCTCTTTGAATCACAGGGTGGCCCTATCATTCTCTCTCAGGTGAATTTTCTGAGGTTACTCTTTTTATATATAAACTTATATTTTAAACCTACTAATTTTCATTTAGTAATTGAAAGCTTATACTAGTGACTAAAAACTTGTTGAGCCTAGATCCTCTACGGTCGGCTATAAGGTGTATCCGGTCTATGTCATGATCTAACGGTCTACGGCCGGCTGAACCATAAAGTCAGCTGTACATTATCCAATTTGAAACTTGCCACTATAGATCTAGAAATAATGATGATATTTTTGCAATGTGTTGTTTCAGATTGAAAATGAGTATGGAGCACAAAGTAAGTTACAGGGTACTGTTGGCCAAAATTATGTGAATTGGGCAGCCAAAATGGCTGTAGAGATGGGAACTGGAGTTCCTTGGGTGATGTGCAAGGAAGATGATGCACCAGATCCAGTAGTGAGTATACTAATCTCAGTCTTCATCTTGAAAGCTGTGTAACATGAAATGAAACACATTCCCATGATACCACTTGGTACTCCTTATTCTACTCCCTCCATCCCATTACGAGTGTAACAATTTTACGAGGTTAACCTTAGCAAGTATTGATGTATTTTCTATTATCGTAAATGCAAAGTGGAAAATATTGATTTCAGAGTGGTGCATAAAGTATTGATACGAGATCACACTTGGAAAAAAGTATATAATATTACATTTAAAAATTGAATTGACACTCGTTTTGAGATGAATTTTTTTCCATATGTGACACTTATAATAGGACGAAGGGAGTATTATTTTAAGTTTCTGAGATATATCATTAAACTAATGTGTTAGTTAAACTAATGTCTTTTGTTTATGTGGTAACAGATAAACACATGTAATGGCTTCTATTGTGACAAGTTTACTCCAAATAGACCCTATAAGCCTACAATGTGGACTGAAGCTTGGAGTGGCTGGTAAGCTTGTTCATTATCACCACATTACACTAAAGTTTGAAAATAGAGAAATGAATATCCTATATAACTTTAATTTTAAATATGAAGGTTTACAGAATTCGGAGGTCCAATTCACAAAAGACCTGTACAAGATTTAGCATTTGCAGTTGCTCAATTTGTAACAAGAGGAGGGTCATTTGTAAACTACTACATGGTTAGTTAGTTACTTTAAATAGCTTAAATAAAATAAAAACTGGCACTTACTATTATAAGTGTAATTAGCCTGATTTGTCCTGCATTTTCCTGTAGTATCATGGAGGAACCAATTTTGGACGAACCGCAGGAGGCCCTTTTATATCTACTAGTTATGACTATGATGCTCCACTAGATGAATATGGTGAGAAATTACTGTTGAATTTTAACAATTTTACTACAATAAATAAAAGAGATAGATTATTTCTCAAATGCTTATGCTTGGGATTCAATAGTCGGCATAGTATCTCAAACTACAGTAGTGATTATTAACTGAATAGTTCTGTATTCTGTTATAAAACAATGCAGGTTTGATTAGGCAGCCAAAATATGGTCATCTGAAGGAGCTTCATAGAGCTATCAAGATGTGCGAGCGAGCTTTGGTTTCAACCGACCCAATTGTTACTTCATTAGGGAGCTCCCAACAGGTTTCAACTCAATTCAAAATTATTTTGCCAACCACGCATGTTTAGCTTATTTACCAATCCTATGGTATATGTAACTTTTTCCAGGCTCATGTATACTCTACGGAATCCGGAGATTGTGCTGCTTTTCTCTCAAACTACGACTCAAAATCCGCTGCTAGAGTGCTGTTCAATAATATGCACTATAGTTTACCTCCTTGGTCCATCAGCATCCTTCCCGATTGTAGAAATTCGGTCTTTAATACAGCAAAAGTATGTAAAATGTCAGACACAATTTCTTCCCCTTTGACGCGTCCATTCAACATGATTTAATAATAGAAACTTCTTATTTTAGGTCGGAGTGCAAACATCTCAAATGCAAATGTTACCAACAAATACTCATATGTTCTCATGGGAGAGTTTTGATGAAGATACTACTTCTCTGGATGATAGCTTCACACTCACTGCTCCTGGTCTCTTGGAACAGATAAATGTAACACGAGATGCAAGTGATTATCTTTGGTATATAACTAGGTAAGCCTGATTTTCTTTACCCTTGGAATTCTTTAACCTTATAACTGGTTTCGGCATTTTAAAAATCATTTCATGTCTTTGTTTCTTCAGTGTTGATATAGGTTCGTCCGAACACTTTCTGCATGGAGGTGAACTCCCAACTCTTATTGTTCAGTCCAAAGGCCATGCTGTGCATGTTTTCATCAATGGTCAACTTTCTGGTATGTGAATTTACTTGCCTTCGGTTTAGTACCTCATTCTAGCTGATTATTGAAAGTAAACGTGATGCCTGATAAAAACCAGGTACTACCTATGGAACAAGGGAGTATAGGAGATTCATGCATACCGGCAAGGTAAAGCTTCGCGCCGGAACAAACAGAATAGCTCTGCTCAGTGTTGCCGTCGGACTTCCTGTAAGTTTTGCTTTTCTCTTCTACTTTATAATTAGAAGTTGTTGATTTTGTGGTCAAGTTTACTCATTTTGACCTTTCTATGATTATGAAAGCCATGTAACTAGGTTGTTGGATATTAATATTCATCTAATTTGGCAAAAAAAATTAATAAATAAATATCAGTAATGGCTCCGTTCCTTGTCTGCTCATGAGTCTTGACTGCAATTATTGACTTAATTTTTTTTCTATATTTTGTCATCAAAGAATGTAGGAGAACATTTTGAGACGTGGAGCACAGGAATCCTAGGTCCGGTTGCACTCCATGGACTCAACCGGGGAAATTGGGACTTGTCCCAACAGAAATGGACTTATCAGGTTGCATATTCTTGCTTTAGATACTTAAGTTACATACTTTAAAGAAAAATTCTTACCAAGAAATGCTTACAAGCAGGTTGGACTGAAAGGAGAGGCCATGAATCTTGCATCTCCTAATAGTATCTCATCTGTTGAGTGGATGCAGTCGGCAATAGTTGTACAAAGAAATCAACCATTGACATGGCACAGGGTAAAAGAAATTAAAGAAAAAAAAATTGTACACAAGTTTGACTGCAAATAAAATACTAGCTTCAAATTATATGAAATTTATCTGTAAAATGTGATGTGCAGACTAATTTCGATGCACCTGAAGGAGACGAACCACTGGCATTAGATATGGAGGGTATGGGTAAAGGTCAAATATGGATTAATGGACAGAGTATTGGAAGATACTGGACGATATTCGCTAATGGTAATTGCAACGACTGTAACTATGCCGGGTCGTTTAGACCTCAGAAGTGCCAGCTCGGTTGTGGCCAACCGACCCAACGATGGTAAGTATCGCAAATTTTGTAGCTTCTGCAATTGCTATCATATTCAGAAATAAAGCATGCAATGTTCATTGAAGCACAAAATAGGCTTCATATTCTCTACAGTCATGCAGTAAGCTGGTTATTACTGTCTGCACAAACGATTTTGATTTTATGTTTGGAAATCGTCAAACTTGAAATCCGAGTTGTACGTCTCGACTTGCATGGATTTCATTAAGAAATCTGGATCCAGCATAATACATTGTATCACATTTCATATAACATGTTTCAGGTACCATGTCCCTCGATCATGGTTGAAGCCAACTCAAAACCTATTGGTTATTTTTGAGGAACTTGGTGGAGATCCTTCAAAGATTTCACTTGTAAAGAGATCAGTGGGCAGTGTCTGCGCTGATGTGTCTGAGTACCACACAAATATTAAGAATTGGCACATTGACAGCTACGGTAAGTCCGAAGAATTCCGTGCACCAAAGGTTCACTTGCAATGTAGCCCTGGCCAGACCATCTCTTCAATTAAATTCGCAAGCTTTGGAACTCCTCTTGGGACTTGCGGTAATTACGAGCAAGGAGCTTGTCATTCCCCTACATCCTATGCCACTTTAGAGAAGGTGCTTTACCACATACTTTTGAAATGATTTCACAATCCACTACATTGACTTATAGTTAACTAGTTTTCTGTTTGTCTTTTTTCACAGAGATGTGTAGGGAAGCCAAGATGCATAGTTGCTGTATCAAACAGCAATTTTGGGCAAGACCCTTGTCCGAGGGTGATGAAGCGGTTATCAGTTGAAGCTATTTGCACTCCTGCTACTACAAATTGGAGGGGTTGATCATTTAATTAGTTAAGGAAGCGTCATTTTACGTGTAGAGTGCAGTTACTTAAACCGCAAGAAATAGGAATGCATAATAAATGCAGTTATTATAGGTAAAGTTCTAGTGCAAAGGGGTTGTGTAAATTATTGATAGATAGCTAGGTGAATCTGAAAACAAGGTCTGAATGAAATTCGGACCCTTGTGTGTGAATTTAGATGACCAGTCCCCGGCCTTTTAACCGGATATGGGCACTGGTGGGAAAGAGGAAATTGAATTGGTTTGAGTGATTTGTGTTTTTGTGTGAGTTGAGGTATGGTGCAAAACAGGTTCAAATTAGGAGTGGATCCTAATGTAACCACTGTTTGATGAGGTTTATTATAGAAAGTTCATTGTTCTGTCTACTTTGTGCAAAACATGAGAATGTGAAGTTTAAATTAATATTTTTTTTGCATAAAGTAAGTTGTTATGGCTAATCATATTTTTTTCACCATCAAACTAGTTACAAACCCGTGCTTCGCACGGGTTGAATTACCTTTTTTCGGAAAATATTGTTGTAAAGGAACAGATTATTGTAGGCAAACACATATTTGTTAATTTGGTTAAAAGGATACTAATTCAAATCATACATATTACATGTATATAAATCCGACTTGCCTTCAAATTATTCGTTTACCAGAATTTGAAAAACAATGATACATAAACATAGAAGTTGAATGATGAACTAAAATTCTAAAATTCTTATAACAGCGTTAAATCAACATTCTTCTTTTCTAGACATTGTTCGCGGAATATAGAGTGTTCTAATATCTGTAATATGAAGAAATGAAATTATTTGTAATATTGTATTTGAAATCAATGTCAATATAATTTCTTACCAGAAATCCTTAGTTGATATCGAGATTGTGCAGTGACTTTTCTTAGTAGAAGCAAAAATTATTCGAGTTATGTGGTTTGCCTTGCAAAAATCTTTCCACCTAAGTCCCAAGTTGGTAGTAAAATTGACATTAGTCTATGCAAAAATTTGGAAGAAAAATAGTTTTGTGAATTTAATCAGCATTTCATTTCTAAAGTCGTTTGGAGTAAGTGTTATGTCAAAAAACTTAGTTTCATTTTCTTTCAAGCTTTGACTATGAAAACTTGGAACTGAGTTTTCTGAACATGACCACACTAAATATAGATTGTGACCATAGTATCAAAAAACAACTTCAACATTATCCGGAAAACCATGAAATTCTTTTAGTTGAGCACATCCATCGGATAAAGTAGGATTAATTAAACTTTCATTAAATTTTAATGGATTGACTCCTCCATCCTCATTCATGATTGCCCAGGGATCACGGATTGTGTGATGGAATTTTTCTACGAAAGTAGGATCAACTTCTGCATAGGACTATTAATAGTGCTATATGGTTATATATGTGATAGTAAAAAGTTAAAATTGTAGGAAGCATGTTGTAAAAATCATCAGTTGTTATGTTTTAAGTTGCCACATATTCCATATGCAAGTTAATGTGTTTCTTTCTCCTAGCAACAAATGTGCAAATTTATTTGTGTAAGCTATACGTTGTTGCACATGTATATTATATAATATAGATTGTTATTATAATAATATGTCAATATTTTTTTCCATATAGCATTAATTGAAAAATTAAAAGATGTTTTTGTATGATAGTGTGTATAAAAATATTTTTGAAGTTGTAATGATTAAATGACATTGAAATTACTTTAAAAAAATAATGAAATTAAATAAATTTTGTTTTATCTTAATTTTTTTTAAGACGATTAATAATATAGTAGTGCTTATTTGTGATTTATAGACACATGTTAAGAAACATTAAAAAACAAAATAAATGATTTTTGTATTTGAACTATTAATTTATATCTTGAGAATATAAGTTAATATTTTTTGTAATGATATTGGAAGGGACAATTTTGTTGTTTATGATGTCACATGAATTGTTTATTTGATAGTTTCTACATATCATAAAAATGATTGATTCTGCATTCCTAGGTTGTTACATGTGTCATATATAGTGTAATATATTTCATTCTCTCAACAACAACTGTATAAATTTATACATGCAAGATAATGATATTGGAAAAAATAATTTGGATGTTTATAGCGTTGTTTTTAATCTCTTTAGTATCTATTTAAAGACCTTTGAATGAGGTATCATGTGCATGTACACTAAATGATAGCAAAGTAATATTGAGATGGAATCTATTTCTTGGACTCATAAGTTAACTCAAAGGTGTATTGATGGCACAACTGCTATGGTAATCCTTTTTTTTTTTTTTTTTTTTATTTCTACACCAATCTATCTATATTTTTTTTTATACGATCATTGATAATGTTGATTTGTATATGGTTAATTTTTTTACAGCCTTTTCCAAAAAATGTTTCTGAGAAACTAATTATGAACGATCACAGTAGCTTAACTTTAGTAGATGAAGAAACAGAGACATTATATGAATGTGCTATTGTGACCGATCCAAGAGATGAAAATTTGAGGTACATTGGTGATGGTTGGTTTGAGTATATTGCCTCAAAGAAATTTGCAGTTGGATCTAGTTTAATATTTATTTATACGATTGAATCACGCATGTTGTATGTGACGCTTATTGAACGTACGTAGAGATAGTTAGCAATATATTGTAAGAATAAAGGTACAATGCGAAACTAAACTAATAAAGTTGTATTCCTATCCTTAATGTAATGTTAAATCTTTCTTATGTTTGTGTAATACATATTGATTGTTTTATATTATGAGATTTTGTTTTGATTCAAATTATTTTTATGGTTATGATTATCACGCAGTATTCAATTTAAATACATAATTAATATACATAAGTTATGCAGTTATTAAAAATATAGTACATTGGACAAAGTCAAAATTGTTAAGAGCAATTGTCAAAGGTTAAGTCAAAAAAACATTAGATATAAAGAGTGAAAGATAACTCAGAAGTAGTAGTGAGACAATGGAAATACACAACTTTCTTAGCAGATCAGCAAACCTGCTAGAGATCAAACTGATAAAAAACTGCAGCCTCCCAGCAGCCTATGACAGAACCGCAACCATAGCAGCAGCAGTGCAACAATCTCCCTTGATCTCGTGCAGGTTACAAAACAGCAGAAGCCCCCCAGCCCAAAACAGAACCACTACTGCGCCCAGAAGATACTCCCTAGCCTTAAATGCCAAGACACCATTTTGGGTTCCAATGTCATTCATAGCACAAACACGGCCGAATCTTCAACATAGATAGACTATTTGAGCAATTCTATTTTAAATCTGTGTCAGAAGCATAAATTGAAAGGAATTTGCCATGATAGCCTCAATCTCGGCCACTTTACATTTAGCTATTATTTAGAACAGGTTGTTCAAGAAAAGAAAAAAGGGACAGTTAAGGAACAACATATATAGATAGTGAGTTTAGCAACCAATTTCTTGAGGTTTAATCCATTTCCCTTAACCAAGTATTCGCATCATACTCTCTGTTAGTCATGCCAATACTAAAGATAAACAAAAGCTTAGCAGATACTAATATAAACACAGTTATTTGCTTGGCCAACTTGGTGGAAGAAAACTGTGTATGATTACAATCATGAGATGCAATACCATCACCATATTTTTCACCACAAGAACACTTCGCAGCTTCCAAACTGTTCTGAATCATTATCGCCACAAATGGAAATCAAATAAAACAGAGACAGTAAGTGTACCAGTTAGGCAAAATATGAGAGGAACATCCTTTGAATTTTTTTATCTTTAAAATAAAAAAAGTTGGCAGCTGCTCATTGTGTGTCCTGCATAGTTAAGTTATGAAAAGGAAAGTGTATTAGAAAATGATATTTATCATGTAATGACAATGTAAAATTAAACATTTAGAATTGAATATTTACTCATTAGATGCTAACCTCAGTTTACATTTTGAAATACTTCTCTAAACACAACATTTGTTGTATTAGATAGCCTCTTTTTGGATTTATCATGTATTAGTATCTTTAGACCTTCCTTGCTTTTGACTCTAGATAAGGCAACATATAATTGTCCATGACTGAATACATCTTTAGGCAAGTACAAACCAACATGATCCAAGGATTGGCCTTGCGATTTGTTAATTGTCATTGCAAAAGATACAACAATTGGAAATTGCCTTCGCACAAGTTTGAACGGCCAGGGCGATTCTGAAGGTGACATTGACATTCTCGGAATATATACCCGATTTCCAATATTTTTTTCAGTTATAATTTTTGCTTCAATGACATGATTTGCAAGCCTTGTGACTATTAATCGAGTTCCATTACACAAACCTTCAGCTTGATCTATATTCCTTAATAACATTATTGGTGTCCCAACTTTGAGTTTTATAGAATGATTAGGTAATCCAGATGTTCTAAGACAGTTAAGAAATTCTGGTGTTACCTGCTCATAGGCATCATTTTCATTTTCTTTGCTGCGATCTATTGAATCTGAGCTGAAATATTCCTTCTCCTCGCCTATGTAATGAATGAGACATAAGTGTTGATTTATTATATTATATTTTTAAAAATAAAATATGAATAAGTGAATTACCTGGAATAAGATTCAAAACGTAGTTGTTGATATCATCAACAACCTGAATGGTTGAAGCTAATATGGCCCTATTTCTCAAGAAATCTTCCTGTTGAAAATTTTACAACAAATTCGGATACGTGCTTTGCACAATTGCTTCAATGGGATCTGTAAAATTTGATATCAAAAGTTCATTTGGAATCTCAATATCATTGTAACCATCATTTCCTTCACCCAATTTTCCATCTCCAACCTTCAAAATCCATTCAGAAATTTTTTTGGTATCCTCTGAACATTCTGCCTGATCATGCAAAAGACGCATGTTTTTGGATAATTTCAATACATGGCAGTGGTCCCAAATATATGAGGCATTTATTGTAGAATGGATAATATCAAATCTATTTCCCCCTGGCACTACTGGTAGTATTTGTCTAAAATCACCTCCAAATACAATAGTTTTCCCGCCAAAGATGAGTTTTGAAGGTTTTCCTCTTACACTCATAATATCCTTCAGTGATTTATCTAAAGCCTCAAAACAAAATTTATTCGCCATTGGTGCCTCATCCCATATAATTAACTTTGTTTGTCTCAAAAGTTCAGCCAATTCAGTTCCTTTCTCTATGTTACAGATTGATGATTTTAGTGTAGGAACAGGAATCTTGAATCTTGAATGCGCAGTCCTCCCACCGGGCAGCAATAAGGCAGCAATACCACTTGTTGCAACGTTGAGAACAATATCACCTCTGGACCTTAAAGATGCAGACAGAGTATTCCACATATATGTTTTACCAGTTCCTCCATAACCATAGAGGAAAAAGACTCCACCTTTTTCATTTGTCACTGCTTCCATGATTTTATTATAAATATTTTTTTGTTCATCTAACATAAAAACATAAAACATAGAAATTTATTCTGTGTTAGTTTGATTTTTTTTTTTAAACAAATTTAAATAAGATAGATATGATTCTAACCTGTAAGAGATCCAAACAATTGCTCAAAAACTTGTTTTTGGAAAACAGGATCATAATTTTTTTCTTCGTATATCAGTCTATTTCCCAAAAAATCTGGAACATAATTGCTTGGATATGGCATACATTTGAACTCTCTTAAGCTTCTTCCGTTAGATTGCAAATGCTTCTCAATTTCTGTGAGGGTTAAATCTTGCAATTCTTCATCTGTCAACAATAAATCTGCAAAAAAAATACCTCTACATGAATAAATGAATGCAGTGATAAATTAACATGGATGAGCTGAATGTTTTTTGAAAATTGTACCTCGATTTTGCAACAATTTCCTTTGATTATAAAGAATGCCATCACAAAGTAATCTCCAAGAATTTTCCCATACATGATTAGGCCTATCCATTGATCCAGACAATAGCATACGCGCAAAAAGTTTTCTTAAAAAATAACCTGAACCCCATACAGATGCGTCTTTTATTGCCCCGATGAACTCTCTATCATCTTCTAAAAATCCTAAGGCAAAACATGCTTCTCGGAACGTAAGATATTGGACTCCTTTAATAAATTTTAGATCCTTATAGCATGTTGGTCCCTTAGCAACAGTCAATATCATTCTTAGATAATACAACTCTCCAGTACTTTGAGGTACCCACATAAGTCTTCCAATTGTGTACCCTTTTTTCCGAGGTTTCCATGATCTTTTTTTTTTTTCATAAACAAACTTAGAAACAAATTCTACATAGGTTAATAATCTTGCTTCAGGGTACAACTTATTAGCCTCCATCCAAGAAGTGAACATTGATTCAGTCACACTCGCCTTAAGCAAAACATCAGCAATTTGCTCATGATCTTTATAGTAAACACAATTTTCACCCTCATCGTGAAAGAATAACCTCTCTACAGCAGGCTTTCTACCATGTATTGAATAAGAAAATATTCTCCAACATGCCTCACTTGCTGAAACATATCTGCAATTAAGATATTCTTTTATTTCATCTAATCTGTTATGTTGAGAAGATGAAGCCTGCACTTCAACTGGCTCAATTACAGCACCAATCCTATCTGAACCCTTATTAATATACTTAAACAAATATTTAATTGAGGAACTTTGATTGCACCACTCCATATTGATATGAGCTTGATACTTGAGAAGCAGAGTTGGATTATGTGGAACAACATGTGAATTGTTAAGAAGAATACCTGCTTTCTCTATGGTCCGGCCATTTTTTCTCCTTCTATACACAGGGAATCCTTCTTGATCGACAATTGTCACTGACTGGAATTTCTTAGGATAGTATTTAGAGCATTTCCCATCTCTCATGCAAGGTGAGTTTTCATTTGCTAAACCACATGGACCATGAAACATGTGCGCCTTAACCAAGTTGTACAATTCTGGTTGTTTTACAGGATCAGGTATCTCTGCAGAAATGATTCGATCGATATCATCTGGAGTAGGATACTTGTTCGACGGATGAAAGAAAAGTAGAATATGTGCATGAGGTAACCCTCTTTTTTGAAACTCAATTGTATATATATCTGTTAAAAAAAATAGAACTATTGAAATAAAAATATAATGAAGAAAAGGATAAAACAATGAAAATAATAAAGTTAGAGAAATCTTACATGCCAAGACTTTTCCCAATATTGCATTCTTTATCAAATCCGACATCAGTTGATCAAATTTCATCTTAAAGATCCTTGCCACAATGTCGGGCCGATCGTGTGCTCTTTGATGCAAAGGAGTCAACAATCTTACGATCTCTGGCCACTTGGGATTACATGTAAAGGTAATGAAAAGATCAGGAAACCCAACTTTGCTGCAGATAGCCATTCCATCAAAGTAAAGCTGATCCATAAATCGGCGGCCTCCAACGTAAGTGGACGGCAAAACATATCTTTTTCCTTTGGTTGATCCTGGAGCATTATTCTGCTGACCTTCATCATGAAGATTCTTGTATTTCGAAACTCTGAGCTTTTTTTGATTCCTCTTAAGCCAACTCAGTTTTTCTGCCTCTAACATTGTGAAACCATCCACCAAAAATTCTAGAAACAATCTCCTGGAGGATAACAATGTTTTGGCTTCAAATAATCTCATCTGAATTCTATATGCTAGCCACTCTCTAACTGTTAACCTATTATGTTTCTTCACATCCATAGTATCATCACCTTGATCAATTCCTCTGTGTGCAATATTAGGTCTATATCCATCTTCTCCGTACGGGAAAAGTAACGGATACTGATAAGCAAGATAGCTAGCATGAAATTCATCAATCCTTTGCAATTGACCACCATGAGCTTGAACAATAATATCCCTTTTTTCAGCATCACCAACATCTCCTACAATTAATGCAGCTACTTCGGATACAGTTGGAAGATTGTAAACTCGACCATCTGTTTTCCTATTTGATATTAACCTAAGTTTAAGATCAGGAACGTCTATATCAGAATATAATCTTTCTCTTGCCATCTTGAAACATTTTGCATGAGTGTTATTTTCATACAACATCGTTGATAAATTTTCAACAATTTTGGGATCAATATTTCTATTGTTCCTGTAAAGAATGCATATATATTTGAAAATATCAGAACATACACTAATAATGTATTTAACTGCAACTAAATTTCAAATAAATCCTAATATTACCTTACACCTTGAATTCGATTTTGTATTTCATTTTCTGTGTCATAGATATAGAGCTGACCAAACCTAGGAGGTTCTCCATTCTTTGGCAACATGCTGCCAATCCTATGACAAAATTGACCTTGAATTCTAACTGTAGGAGGTCCTTTTCCATTATTAAAACTGGAATCATATTTAGCTCCAGGTGATGTAAATGCAAACATCATGTTATAGGTTCTAATCTGACTAAGAAAATTTTTACTCTCCGGCGTTTCATAATCAAACAATAAATGTCTCAAAAACTCAGGAGGTTTTGGCAATGTTGGCAGTTGAACCTTTCCCTTACGACAGCACAAAGAAAACTTTGGATTTTGAGAGTCTTTGCTTTTCACAAGTCGTTCATTATACCACAAACATGCTCCGCAATGAACACACTCATGTAAAGGATCTCCAAGATCTACATAGCTTGCTACATATTACAAAAATAATGATTCATTAATGAATTGTAATTTTTTAAAATTTGATCAAGTAGATATGTAAATAGTATCTTACATCGATTAGACGATTCAGAATAGTGTCTTTCCTCAAATTGTATGTGTTCATCATCATCTTCACTGGCAGAATCATAGTTGCTGCTACACTCTAAAAAATTTAAATCTTAATTTTAATTAAATCACGTCAAACATCAGAATAGATTTCAATAAATAAGTTAAAACATTTGATTACCAGAAATTTCTGATAGATTATAATCGGAATCAGCTTCATCTTCACTTTCAAGATCGCTATCACTCTCTGGCAAAAAGACTTCAGAAACAGGTTTACTAAATGAGTCTTGCATAATCATCTTTGACACATCACCATGACATTGAAGATTGCCCGCCAGGTTTTTTTCAGACTGACCAATGGTTTGAGATTTATCAAATGCATAAGGTTGAGATTGTGTTGGAGCCAACAAAGTCTCATCAATAGAACAACTTCTATTAACATTTTTCAGACGATGGTCAAAGCTTCTCTTTTCATGATGTTCCACAACATCAAATTCATGTGAATGTTTGCATTCTAGACTACCTGCATTATTACCATAAATTGTTTCATCATGAGACTTTAACTTAACCTATCAGCATAAATTATACAATGAGTTACCTTGATTGGATTGTGAAAGCTGAGAGACAATTTCCTCAAAATCCATTGCTCTTGACGCTGAACAAACATTGTCTTTATGATTACCAGGATTCATTCTTGTCTCCGAGATATCACTTTCATTGCGGATAATGGAAGACAGATCTATCTCTACCTGACTACTGCTTTGAGACTCATTTAATGCATAAGGTTGAGACTGCAGTTGAGTTTCTAAAGCCTTTGGAACAGAACAACCTCGATCAACATTAATCGGAAGATGGTTTGCGCTTCTCATTTCATCATGTTCTATAGTTTTAATTTCACACAAACGTCTTCGTTTTAGGCCACCTGCATTATCAGCATAAATTCATTAAATCGGAAGGTTGAACCTATACTGTCAGCATAAATTAGATAAAGATATACCTTGAATAGATTCTGAAAAATTTGAGACAATTTGAACGTAGTTCATTGCTCTTGACGCTAAACCAATATTACTCTTAGGTCTACCGCGCCCCTTTTTCACCTCCGACCTCTTGACTTCTAGTTCGTGAACCATGGATTCTGCTACCGAAAAAAAGAGGTAAGAAGATAGTAATCAGAATTTTACCATACACAAAAAATTGAATGCATAGAAATCATATAAATGATTGAGAAACAAAAAAAAAAACCAAAATTTTAAATCAATCTACAATAAAAGTTATAGTTTTTTCAATTGATGAGGTTACATAAAGAATTAAAGCAAACCAAATAATCCACGAATTATAAAAGAATGAACAATAACTATTGTATCCAAAACCTTGAATCGAATTAAACTTTCCGAAAAATCTTTCCCATTAACTCAAAAATATTAGAATCATCGAGAGCAATCCTTTTATTTGTCCCAAAAAAATGAAATCAATGTCATTTGAATAAGAATGATACAAATGTGATGATCAATTTTTTTTTCATCCGTCTCCAACATTAATCAAAGATCCAAATTTTGCACTTTGTATTGATAAAATGCCAGCCATTTTAATCTGATATCTAAAGAGTTTAGTATTAGATGTAGTCAGCTAGTTATAAGGATATCAATACACAAGAAGAAACCAACCCAAGCACATGCAACTTATTGAATCATAGAAAGTCAGCTGTAGCAAGTTGGGACTTAATATATTACAAACCACCAAAAAACCCACATATGTTACATAATAATCAGCCACTTGACGAAACTTAAAACCATTATAGAGCATGGATCAGCTGCAGCAAGTTGAGACTTAATATATTACAAAGCACCAAAAAACCCACATATGTTGCATGATGATCAGCCACCCAACGAAACTTAAAACCATTATAGACCATGGATTACACTACTTTGCAAAATACAGTGGCAATTCTTCAAAAAGAAAGCCAAACATAAAACGGATCACTCCTTCTTCATGCGTTTGGCTGGATGACATTTACATTTCCCAGCAGACAAACAATTCGCAACACCACAGCTTCCAACCTGATAACATACCAAATAGCCATCATAAATTACAAAACTCCAACAAACCAACCCTTATATCATATTCACAGCATTGAAGTAAGATACCAAAATAATGAATTTAGGTTATCACAAGATCAACATCTGAGAGAAAAAGTCGATGAATTGTTACAGACAAACACAAATTTGTTAATATACTTAAAAGTTGTTCTATTTCCTTTTTAGAGGTGCTTATAGCAGCACCTGTAATTATTTGATATTCATTCCTTATGAAAATCTATGTCTTAGTTTAATTTGAGCAATTGTATTTTAAACATGGCATGTCATACAAAAACCTGTACTATGATATCAATATACTAACAAACTATGATAGTCGATTTCAACCTGCAAAAAGGTTTTTGCCACTTTGACTACATTAACTCATCTAGAACTACACCACAAACTTAACTACCAGAGGATTTAAAACGATACTATGCTAAAAAGCCTAAAAATATCTTATAAATTCATGAGTTTAATGAATAAAAACAAAACAACCATATTTAGAAACCTCAAAAACATAAATGGATAAAAAATAATCTGTATATGATACTACAGGGAAAGTTGTTCTAGCACAATTCTAAAATCTTTGTGACCACATCAGCACTGCATTTACAGTTGCATATTCAGCATTTATGCACTATTTTTAAGTTGTCTTTATCAATGAAGATAGCAAAGCAAAGAACAGTTTAATGTATGTCACAAGGAGAATCCAAGAATCGGATCTTGTTTCACAGGTGGTTTCGATTTTGTTCTATACACTTCTAAATTCTAAAGTTGTTCTATTTCGTTTTCACAAACACTTATGAACAACTTTTAGATCATTTATTCAACAACTTAAACTTCAAAATCGCTTATTTTGCAATTTTCATGCCAAAACCCGCATAACAGTCCAACTTCTAATGTGTTTTCTGAATTCATTCTTGATCTAAATCGTACAAAATTTATATCTAAACTGTAGGGAATTGAGGGTAGAATCTTAAAATCCAACAATTTCTCCATTTTGGGTTACACAATAAAATTTTCAACCCATAATTCATAATCAGTCCAATACACTTTTTCTAACAATCTATGTATGAATTAAAATCACTTCAAAGAATAAATTGGACATACCGTAATAGTGGGATCTGAATTCAAACATTCAGCAGAAGAAACAATATTCTCAACTTTCACTGTTTGAGGAAGAGGAATAACTCTCGAACATTCACCAGGACCACTGATTTTTTCAGGATCAGATGGAAGGGTTGTATTATTACGAACAATACTCTATAACAACGCAGTCATTAACGAAACATAAGCCGAAAATAAATAAATAGACCAAACAATAATAGATGCAATTACACAAAAAGCAACCGTAACGAACCTCATTAACCTTCTGCACCTCTGGCCGTATCTCATCAGGATGAAGACGAGCCTTAATATTCTTAATAACAATTTCATCACGTGAAAACGCATTTACAGATGCCTGATGATAATACAGCTGATACTTTACACGCAATGCAAATTCAATCTTAAGCAACTTGTCTAGAACTTCAGGATATATATGAGGATCATCCTCACCAACCTTCACAAACAAACACAATATCAAAATTTATAAAACCTATAAGGAACATTAAAAGAAGAACTAAGACTAAAAAATACAAATAGATTGACCTGTTGCATTGTCTTTCTAAGAGTATCAGCAGCAACTCCAAGAATTTGAAAACATTCCTTGTCCCAAAATAAAAATTCAGCCTTATGATCACGATACTCCATTATCACAACGACCTTATACCTAATAGAACAAATACAATTATAAATATTACTCAAATACATTGAACAAAAAATCATTAGTTAATAACAAAAAAAATTAGATAGACAACCTAGTCAGCGGAACCTCAACTTCCTCCCCACATGAGCATTTGTAACTCGCACCACCCGACCTTGAAGCTTTGGTACACTTAGTGCAGGTTTCATAATACCATCCATATCGATTAGGATTGAACTTAAGTGACTTCGCAACAGTAATACAATAGGTATCCTAACATAAATCAAAAAAATCTTATTTAAAAAAAATATTATTAATCAAACATTTAAAAATATACTCATCTTTAAATAAAACTTACCTTATCGAAATCTCTAAACTCAGCAATAGATTTAACACCAGAGAGATTCGAAAACTCATCATAGTTGACACGTTGAGAAGAGGATGAAACCTGACATAAGCTCTGATCAAACCTATGGCCCTGAGCTTGAAGACTACAAAGTACATAAAAAATATTAAAATATTAAAACCATCATCTTGAAAACAAAATGAATGCAGTAGAACTATTAAATCAAACACTATTAACTACATGATGCTATAAACACCATTCACATAAGAAAAGAAGCTTACCTAGCTCTAAATGCCTCAACAACTGGATGCTTCAAATTAATAAGCAACTTAGAACCCGACCAATTGTTGCAAAGATTTGGCTTACCATTATCTAGAAAATAATAACAAAAAAATTAACAAAAACAAAATGGCACACATCAAAAAACAACAAATTACAAATGTGCAAAACAATAACCTGCAAGCTTGCATTGAGCGTGAGTTAGTATCAAAATAACTGACCCTCTATCTTTCCGCTCAGCAAGAAATGTCATCAGTTGCACAGAATATTTATCCCATAAGATCACATCCACCAAATTTCCACTACATCATCATGGACACTTTCAGATTAATACAAAATGCAATAACAAAAGGACCTATAATCTAGCATCAAAAAATCAGAAAGGCATACCTCTCATCTCTCAGCACAATATTAGTGCAAGGTTTTTTCCCATCACCAATAACTGTTGTCTTACCAATTTCATGGATAACACCGATGATTTCTTAAAAAAAATTAGGGAATAATCAGTAATCTCAAGATCGAAAAAAGAAAGAGAAGAAATTTAGACAATAAAAAGGCAAAAATATACCATATAAAACATCATCTTTAAATACCCCTTCTCCAATCTCCTTAAATGACTTAAATCTAAACTCATGAGAAGGAATATCAGTGAGCTTATCACTCCTTGTGACCTTTGTACCAGCACCAAATACCAACTTAAATGGATAATCCACAGGTTTGAATAAAACATCATTATCGAACATAAGATAATTATGCAAAACATAGGTCTGGTTTTCTTCAATCGATGACTTCAAACGCTGAAAGTCGGCCTGTCGAGTTATCGCATGAGCTCTGTCACCCTAAATTCACAGAGAAAAAGAAAAGATACATTTCAATTCAAATCAACAAAATCAAACAACAAAAAGAAACAATAAAAAAAATGACCACTCAGCAAATTCAAGGTAATTTCCCTAACCTTTCCATCACAAATTATAAGTTCGAGATGCTGACGACCATTGCTAGCAGTGACAGTCCATAAGTCAAGAACTCTAAAACCAACTTTACAAACATTTACGTCCTTTTTTAGATCTTTGATAAAGCCAAATTCCCTAGACATCGCGAACTCTGTACAAAAATACAGCAAAACGGACACAACAAAAATGCATACCAAAAATTCATTACAGTGTCAAAACGATAAACAAATAAACCAACAGGTCATGCGGTAACGCGCTTACGAAATTTTCAACTGAGAATAACCTCAATGTATAAGACAAAGTTAACCAACACCATATTAACAAACTTTCAAGTAAGAATCACCTCAATCAATCTGATGCTAATGCAAAAGCTAACCAAATATCGAAAGTATCAGTGTAACAAATATGAGTTCAGTTACTTGCTCTCAATGTCACCAATCTTAAGCATCAGATTTTAACAATTTAAATCAATCAATTTTATGCAACCAAAGTGATCCAATCGCATCATCTATTCCAAATTTTGCATCAGAAGTTTATATGAGTTCAATGTATGCAAACTTATTTTATAGAATGATGCAATGATGGCAGAACCAAAGGTTATTGTCAATCAAATTTAACATGTAGCCGTATCTTTGAGTCCTACAACTAATGAAATCAGTTCAATATTTCAAAGAAGTTAGCAAAAATCTAACTGATTTCAAAAGGAAATAACAAAATCATGATTCAATAGCAAACAAAAATAACACAAACAGGAACCAAATTCTTAAAATTACTTAATGATCAAGCAAATGATATCCATGGTCATCTTTAACATCAATTGATCACAAACACTAATTCAAATGGCTTATAATCCGTTTATTTGCAACTTAATCAAATATGCATAATCCAATGATACATTAATCTAATACAATCTTTTGAGAATACCTTCAACACCCAAAAAAAAAAAAATCCCAAATCATAAATATCATAAAACTATTAAACATGATACTTTGACACATCAAGAACAAACATATTTGCTGAATCATTCCACCATTTTTCTTTATCATCAGGTGAGTGAACAAAAATATTCTATGAATCAGATCACCTCAACATGTCATAAAATACTAAACCAAACACAACTCAAATAAGAAGAGCAACAAACTGTAAATGTCATAACCAGAATCAAACAAAACAGATGATAACACACAAAGTCAACATGCATGCATGAAAAACAACAACCCAAAAAACCAACAAACGTACTATAACACAAGCAATCCCCAAAACAGAAACTGAAAAAACTTCAACCCAAAAAAAAAATGGGAACAAAACCTTCCAATAACAAATAAATCAGAAACTGAAAAAACTTAATTAACCAAAATCCAGTAAGAGTCTCTCAAAACAAAACTTCAACCAAAATTTTATAAACAATTTCCCCCTTTGTTAGAAAACCTAAATCAATTAAAACCCCAAAAAAAAAACTAAATCAATTGACTCAAATCAAAATACCATGCAAACAAAATTAAATTTCAGAATCAATTAGGCTCAATGGTGAACACTCATAGAAAAACAAATAATTAAACAAAAGAAACCACAAAAACAAAAAAAAAGAGACATGCATGCACATAAAAGATTGAAACACCAACCTTTGATGTACAACGGCGATAGCAAGGAAATATGCCAAACCCACTGAAGAAGAGAAAACGGGACTTGAAGAAGAGAATGAAGTTATGAAGTAGTGGAAAGTTATGAAGTAGTGGGAAAGAGCTGAAATTGAAATCCCACGACTAAACATATATATAGGTGAAAAGGAGGAATTTCTAATTTACGAAAATGCCCTTCCATAAGGGCAAAATGGTCAAAAAAAGGGACAAAGATTGTCCTACATAGTATAGTAGATTGGTCCAAATCTCCAATTGAAAGAAACTTGCACAAACAAATTACAAAGAAAGCTTAATGCAAGGAGATTTATATTAAAAAGGTCGTTGAACCCACTTTGATGGGTCTGGTGGTACTGGCTTGAGTCCTGAGAGTATGCTCAAGTTCGATTAAAACATACAAGATGAATCTGCGAACAAATTTACAACATCTATATTAATGTCATAAAAGGCAGAGTATCTGTGTAAAAATATGACTATGTTCAAGTTTTCGGAATACTCACGTTCTTGAATCTGCAACGTTGATGACGCCAAAACAATTAATTAAATATGTATATATTGAAAGATAATTGAACATGAATCAAATAAATATCACATTAAGACGGAAAATAAAAAACACACAGCACAAAGGATGGAAAACAAAACAAAAAAGTTGTACCATTCATAATTAATAAGGAGTAAATAGACAATTACCCCTTGAAAATTGTAAGTTTCGTCAATTATTCTCTGAAATTAACAAAACTTCAATTACTCCTGAAATTGCACAACATTAATCAATTTACCCCATATGTCAAATTCTTGTCAAATTATTTTGTTAGTCAACATGACGTTTTGCAAATACCATATAAAGTTTTGCACTTATGTGCAAAATGCCTCCAAACTTAAAAATTTATATATTTTTTTCTTATCCTTAACTCAAAAGATCTTAAAGGTAAAAATTAACAGTTAACTTAGAGCATACTCTACATATGGACCTAGGAATTTTCAATTTTGTAAGATTTTTTTTTTCTTCTGGGTATGCATGTAAATCCATGTATTAATTATAGTAGTATTGATATTTCTTCATCTCCTCTTCCACATTTGTCAGAGATAAGAAAAAATATAATAAATTTTTAAGTTTGGAGGGTATTTTGCACATAAGTGCAAAACGTCATGTTGACTAACAGAAGGATTTGACGGGAGGGTAAATTAATTAACGTTGTGCAATTTCAAGAGATAATTGAAGTTTTGTTAATTTAAAAGAGATAATTGACGAAACTTATAATTTGAGAGGAGTTCTTACTCATGATAAACTCACGTGACATACCATTCATAATTAAAAAACACTCTTGACATAAAAAAAAGCACAATTTATTTAATTAAAAATAAACAAAATCATAAAAACAAACGGAATAATATTGAAAATACGTTTTATTCAAAAAAAAAAAAAAACGGAATAAAATTGTAAAAACGTTGAACTTAGACTCTCCGTTCGAATAAAATAGCACACGATTTATTTTCTGAGCAATAAAAAGAAGTAAAACAGTTCACTCGTTCTTAGTGCAACTAACCACCAAGCGAAAGTACATAGTTGTTGATCCTTCTTCCTTCTCCATGTCCATAGTTCCCAAAACAGAGAAAAACGACACCGCCATCCCCGTCGTCGACCTCGACAGCGACGACGACGAAGGCACATCCGCCACAATGAGCGACATTCAATTACCATTTCAACAAAACCCTCCGGAGTTAATTTCACCTCCGCTGGTTTCTCAAAGCCAAAGTTTCTGGAAAGCCGGTGATTACGTTGCTGGTCCTTCTTCAAAACCATCTCCTTCTCAAGGTCTTCGCATTACAACCTTTTTTTCACTCTTCGAATTTAATTATTTTATTTTACATTGTTATTGTTTGTTATCTTATTTATTTTGCCCTAATTCTGTTTTTTTTTTTTTGTTTAGGTCATTTGGATCATGCACGTGTTCATCCTAAGTTTCTTCATTCTAATGCTACTTCTCATAAATGGGCTTTTGGAGGTGTGTGTTTTCTTTGTCATCGTAAATGGTTGTTACGACTAAATGTTTTGGAAGTAAAGTTGTTTGTTTCAATAGTTTTGAAATTGGAGTTTATTTGATTTTGGAATCACTTTGATTTGAAAAACCAATTCAACTTCAAAATATGGGAATTAATTTGATTGGTAACTTAGTGCATGGGATCACGGTGAGTTCGAATGAGTCATGGTGAGATATCGGGATTTCAACAAACTTACTGTGATACCAGACATGCACTTGGTAACATTATTTGCTCCAAATGTTTTGAAATAGGATTTTTTTTTTTTTTTTTTTTTTTTAGTTTTTGATTTTGGAATCCCTTTGATCTGTAAAACCAATTCAACTTATAGAGTTCAAAATATGTAAATTAGTTTCATAAATCAAACCAATTTCCAAATTTTTATAACTTAAATCCAAACACAACGTGAATTTCTTCTTATTTTCTTTTCTTTTCTTATTTTGTTTGGTAGTCATTAGATTTTTTCAAAAAAAATTCATGTTGGCCATATAATATATAATATAAAGGGAGATAGAGACGGTGTTACCAACGACAAAGGTCAAACCGTCAAATGAGCAAGATTTTCAAGTTCCAACTAGTGATGAAAGGGTATGAGACGGCGGAGAGGGGGAAGACAATGTGACGGTGGATGTCGCCAACTATGCGGAGGATTGGTTGGTGATTGGACTATTTGGAATGGCTGATTGGGCACTATCGCATTCATGGTGAGGGGTAGCTGGTTGAGAAATGAAGACCCTTAATTATAATGGGTTGGCAGGTTCATGTCATTGCCCCGCCAAAAGAGGTACGATGAATATGTTGGCATGTTTGTCCATTCCTCTCCTCATAGATATGGATGAGGTTAACATTGGAGGGGCTCACATGGGTCATGTAGCCGAAGTGGAGGCCGTTGATGGCACAACCCGCACGGGAGAAGTGGAGGATTGTTGAGCTGAATATGACAATCTTCGGCAAATGTTGGTCGCCCATGCAGAGCAAGACTCTGATACTATGTTAGGTATTAGAATGAAAAGAGGGAGAGAGCCAAAGCTAGAGAAAGTGTTTAGCTGATGGTGTCACATTCAATGGATACTACATGAATTTATACACATAATCAAATAGCGACAAACATTATCAACCAACTAACTGAGTGTAATAGAAACCTGGACCTTCCTTCTGTTAGTTCCACTCAAGATTTTGGTTGCTTGGCAATGTCAGAGCTTTATACAAGACACAACTTATGTTCTCACTTTCACAGGCTTTTTGAAATGTACATCAGGCACTGGCAATCATTTGACACCCCTCTTGTGTCTGCACCGAAGAAGTTAAAAGACTTCATACCATATTGATTCAACTTTGAAGTTGCTGTCCAAGTCCATTACTGTGATTTTGGGGGTATTTTCTATATTGATAATGAGGGGCTAGGATTGGATATCTAGAGCATGGACACTTATGGATGGCCGAATAATAGATATAGAATACTATTTTAGAATTTAGTCTAGGTCTAACTCAACCCGGAAAGCTAGCTCAAGGAATGAGGACTGCTAAAACCTATGTACTAATTTGATGGGATCTCAACATGCTTAGGTGATTTTTGATAGCTAATAGAAGAGGGTTTATACTATCTTATTGCTCTCTTATCAATGTTAGATGAAGACTTGTTTTTTTAATGTTATTGTGACAACTATTGACAGAGTTTTGGTATTTGATGTTTTACTGTTTTATTAATGCATGCCTCTCATTATTGGCAGCTATTGCTGAGCTAGTGGATAATGCTGTTGATGAGGTATGATTCAAGTCAATAATTTTTTTCTTTATAAGTAGTGAGACAGACAGTACTAGTTAATCAACATGAAAAATATTGTTGAATGTTTGTTGCTTACATAAGTGCCCTCTTAGTGTTATGTTATGTTATGATTATGACATTTAAAACTGGCATTAGTACACGGTTAAGGTTGAAGGATCGGTTAAAAATTCCCATTCCCATGTTCATTGGTTTTGAATTCCCTTTGACTAGTAGTCATGATTGGTGATCATTCCACCCTAGGTGTTCCATGGTATCCAGTTTAAGTAGTCAATCCTGGATAGCGGCACAGAGCAGCCAACCCCAAAAGTGGGATGGCGGGATAGCGTATAACGGGATGACCGCTATTTGATCATTTTTTTGGAAAATTACATGAATAATACTATAAAGTATAAGCAAAGTTATGTTTGCTATAAAGATTAAACAAATGACTAAAAACTCATGAAGCATTCATAAATCAAAACACAATTTTTATCATTCAAGTCCTTCCAATGGTTAAAGAACAAAGTCAGAACAAAGACAGAAAGAAAAAGAAAACATAGAAACTAGAAAGAAAAAGAAAAACACAGAAAGACAAATTTAACAGAAGAAGAGATTCAGAACATAGAAAGAAAAATAGAATAAAGGAAGAGAAAACATAGAAAGAAAAATAGCATAGATTCAGAACAAAAAAAGAAAAGAAACATAGAAAACATATGAGAGATGATAGGACATGGGAAGAATGAGAGATGGAACAAAACAAAGCCATGAAACTTAACAGATATGAGAAAACAGAGGAAAATGAAAGGGTTAGGGTTATAATCGGCGACGGCGGCAGTTTGATGGATGAAGAGTTAGAGAGAAAGTTTTTTGAGATAAAATTTTGTTAGGGTAATCCGAATTCCCCAAATTTCCCTCGAAACGGCTTAAAATTTAGGGTGAATTTGTGGTTTTCACATTTACAACAAAATAGAGGATCAGAGCCCGCTACGCCGCTGTAGCACTTGGGGCGTCCGCTATCGCAAACTGCTCTGCTATAGCCATTCCTGGCACAGCCCACGATCGCTCCGCTATAGCGCACTATTGACTACCTTGCATCCAGGAGCTAGCTGAGTAGGCTTCTTGCTGGGAGACATACCTGGAGTTGGAGACTTCAAGCGATCTGTAATCCTGTGGGCAACTTTCTATTCTACCTCCCTTTGGGTCATAGTATGTCAGACATGCTGCTGCATCCTAAGTTGTGTCCTTAGAGCAATTAATACTCACTTCTACTTTTAGCAAAACAAATTTAAATGGAATGTTAAGTATATTTTTATAGTTTTGAATTTTGAATGGTACATAAACGTATATATTTAGTTTGAATTAACAATGTCGGAGACTTAAAACTGTAAAATAACTTGCAACTCTTGCCTCTGATCAAGGCCTGCCAATATGTCAGAACTTTTTAAAAAGCTATTAAAAAATTACTGTTTCCATAGAGCAAGAGTAGTACTGAATTTTCCTTTGTGCTATTAGATCCAAAATGGTGCAACTTTTGTTAAGGTTGACAAGCTTGAGAACATGAAGGATAATTCACCAGTGCTTTGTTTTCTAGGTATGCTATCCAAACATGCATAATATCTACTATTGTAGTAATTTACTAATTTATGTTGGCCTTATATGATAGTCGTTGGCAATAAATTTAATAGAGCACATGTTTCATATGCAGATGATGGTGGGGGAATGGATCCTAACTCATTACGGAAGTGCATGAGCTTGGGTTATTCTTCAAAGAAGTCGAAGACAACAATTGGACAGTGTAAGTGTGTATCTGAAATCAGTCTATTTGTTTCTTTAAGCAGTGGCGGTTGCACAATCATATAAGAGATAAATGATTTAATTAATGTTTCGTTACATACATTGATACGTATAGAGATGATTTTTATAGTATTGACCATGAAGAAATCATAAAACATTTTTAGAATATGAAAACCTGTAGAGATCAGAAACTTGGTTATTCTGAGTTTTTTGTCATAAAATTATGTAAAAGCTTATACCTCCAGTGAAAAAATTCTGGACTAACCCCCCCACCACCACCACCACTACACACACACACATACATATATATATATATATATATATATATTTCTCGTTCCACCACTGTCTTTGAGCATATGGAAATCTAATAAAGTTAATTTTTTCCTATTGCTTGTACATTTCTATCTTTTTCAGAGAGCGCTCGGTTTATTTTTGTTTTCATTTATGCAAATGTAACATTTTTGTATACCAAGTATTAATCGGAAATGGAAAAAATGAACCAAATACTATGATACTATCAAAGGATACATGATTTTGGTGGTATCATTTCCATAGGACACTACTTTCGTCTTATTGGATGAAGTATTTCCCTTCAAAAAATTTAGATGTATGTGGTTAGTTTTTATGAAAGGTAAATTATTTCTAAGTAAAAGAACTTGTTGTTTTGTTCTAGATGGCAATGGATTCAAGACTAGTACTATGAGACTGGGTGCTGATGCTATTGTTTTTAGCCGTTCTACACGTTCAGGGTACATTTTTATCCTTTGTATACTGGTTTGTGTTAGTGGATTTTAACAATTTTTTTTTTTTTTTTGTTGAGTGGGTTTTACATACTTCACCCTTCATGTGTAATGGCACAATAGCGAGTTAGGAGTGTGCATTCAATTGGTCCACCTGTCATAGGGTCAACTTTAATAGCAAACATTCACCGAGAGCCAGTCATTGATTTTTAGGAGGTGGACAAAGGGTTCATGTATTATTGAACTCTAAAGCAATTATCTCATTAATCATTGCTAAAAGATGACAGCAAAATTAAAGGCACAACAGAAAAAGATAATCAATGGTAACTCAAAAGGGGTTGTAAATGGGATGAGGATTGAGAGTAGAATAGAATGTTTACCTACAGAGTGCGATAGGTAGGTCAGTGGAAATGTCAGGCTGGTACATAGTGGGAGAAGATATTGGAGTGGGAGTTTTATAACGAGAATCAAGAGAAGAATTGTGGGCTTGCAAGACATCATTGTTCATACTAATACAAAATTGACGCGCAAGGGTCATCCTATGACTGTAGAGCTAGGGTGATAGAAACTGCTGATTCTAAATGAGGAGTCTAGATGGTGTTGATTTAGATGTAGCTGATGACACATAAATGTATATCCTCAAAGAATATACTATCTTCGATGACACATAAATGTATATCCTCAAAGAATATACCATCTTCGATGACACATAAATGTATATCCTCAAAGAATATACCATCTTCAACGTACCCTTATCCTCTATTGTCCACCAAAAGACCCATAACACTACTAATCCAACTTTCTGCCTAATATTCTCACTTCCAAGAATTACTTTTTTGTATGCTATTGCCACCCACCCGCAATATCATTCTAATCTTGGTTACTCTTAACTGTCAACCTCCTGTTGACATTTTTCTTCCTTGTATTTCTGTGATAGTGTTGCTGGTGTTATAGTGGTCCGATAAAATTTGCCCTTGAGTTTAATAGACATTTTGTAATCAATGGTGCGTAGAAATAAATAAACAAAAACAGTAAATATGTAGGGCATGGTTTGTTTTCTGGAGGTATTTAGATCCTAGTTTTCCTGTGGATGCACTATGTGTAGAGCGATGTTAGTGTTCTTGTAACATATTTTCCATTCAGGCTATTTCCTTTTTTTTTGTATCTAATTTATATGTAAAAATCTTTATCTTCTGCAATTGAATTTTAAACCTATAGTTGTTGACAAGATTTAATTCTTTTAAATGGTTAAACTATCCTTCAGTCGGGCAACACAAAGTGTGGGTCTACTATCCTATACCTTTTTGCGGAGAACCGGGCAAGATGATGTAATCATTCCAATGGTAAATTTCCTAGTCAAATGTTCAAATATGTATTAGTGAATACTTTCTACTTTTGTATTTTTATATACTCAATCATTTCCATTGCAGATAGATTTTGACATATCTGGCCATTGGGTTGAGCCAATTGTTTATGGCACACTAGACGATTGGTCCGCGAACTTGAAAACAATTCTTGACTGGTCTCCCTTCACATCAAAGGAGGAGCTCATGCTTCAGGTTTATTGCATTCCATTGTATATCCATGTAATCTTTTCACCAAATAAAAATACCCATGGAAGGTTACCTTCTTTGAAACAACATATATCAAATTTTGGGACATATATTATCAGTTTTAGTAATATTTCAAGTACCTATTTGCCTCTAGAGAAGAGCTTAGGCTTGCGAAGTGTCGTATGGGTAACTTATTAGTCACAATGTCCAATTTTGCACTCACGCATTCTTTATGTAAGGTTCCTCGGGATGCAGCCTTCCTTTTTTCTGATTAAAATGTTTCATTAAGATGAGGAGAAGAAATCACATTGGAGTACAAGGAATCGTCCTGAACTTAATAGTCAAAAACAAAACAATTAACATAAGAGATATAAGAGAGAGAGAATCCTAACTAACTTTTCTTCAATATTGATTCTTTTTCATTGATTGATAAAATCTGTTACAGACTACCTTATATAAGAGGCTGGGGAATACCTGCTATAGCAGGTTGACCTATCTCTGACTGACATCTGTCAGTTGTATGCCAGCTGTTTACAGCTGGCTATTACATGACTCAATCTATGTACATGCTATACCGAGATTAGCTACATGTACACTTATACACCCCCCTCAAACTCAATGTGGGTCTTCAGCAACATTGAGTTTGGAGCACATGAGAAGGAACTTAGCTGTAGAGACAGGTTTAGTAAGAATATCAGCCCATTGATCTGTACCAGGAATGTGCACAACAGATAATTGCTTTGCCAGGACCTTTTCTCTAACAAAGAAAAGGTCAACCTCCATGTGTTTTGTTCTTGAGTGTAAAATAGGATTGTGAGCCAATAAGACTGCTGACTGGTTATCACAGAGAATAACAGGGGAAGAAAAAGGGACAGTGAGCTCTGAGTAATGTCTGAACCCAAAGAGCATCTGCAGTGGCTTGAGCTAAAGCCCTTCAGCTTTTGTGCTTGATCTGGCAACAACAGGTTGCTTTCTGGACCACCAAGAGATAACATTAGGACCAAAAAATATAGCAGACTTGTAATGAGAGAGGCTTATGGGTTCGGGCAGGATACAACTTCAAACCATAGTGTAGGGTGCCTTTTAGATACCTTAGAATTCTTTTGACTGCAACCCAATGAGATTCAAGAGGTTGTGACATAAACTGACACACCTTATTGACAGAGTATGCAATTTCTGGCCTTGTGATAGTAGCATATTGGATGGAGCTAACAACTGATCTATATAGAGAAATATCCTGAAAATGGTCTGAACCATGTTTAGAGAGCTTGCAGCTGGACATCATAGGTGTATTGATGGAATTACACTCAAGTAAAGTGTGGTTAGAAAGATGTTTAACCTCTATGCCAAGGAAATAGTCTAATTGACAAAGATGTTTCAAACTAAAAACAGAATCAAGCTTAGTAATCAGGGATACACCAGGAGATATACAACTTGTTTCTGTTTAGCATAGGTAAATACAGAGGGATCACACTTGCTTGCTTGAAAACCAAACTGAATAAGAGTATCAAACCACTGTCTAGGTGCCTGTTTCTGACCATACAAGGCCTCGTGAAGTTTGCAAACTAAACCAGAATCACCATTTTCAAAACCTTGAGGCTGTTGCATGTAAACTTCTTCCTCAAGAATACCATTTAAGAAGGCATTATTGACATCCAGCTGTTGAATAGGCCACTTGTAGGAAATAGCAAGAGTGAGAATCAACCTGATGGTAATGGGCTTAACAACTGGAGAAAAAGTCTCAGTGAAGTCAAAACCTTGAAGCTGATGAAAGCCCTTAGCAACTAAGCGTGCTTTGTATCTATTGACTGAACCATCAGAATTTTCCTTAACTCAAAACACCCATTTACAGCCAATTGCTTTTCTATTAGGTGGTAGAGGAACAAGCGACCATGTGTGATTTTTCTGAAGAGTAGTATACTCTTCCTGCATAGCATCTTTTCCATTGGGGATCAGCCAAAGCCTGTTTAACAGTCTTAGGTTCAGTGTGAGTCAACAAAAGGGTAGGGTTGACACGTGGCAGAACTATACCAGACTTGGAACGAGTTGTCATGGGATGAATATTAATAGGAGGATTAGGAGGAGAAACAGAAACTGACTGATAGGAAACTGACTGCTGGGGAGAATCAGCAGAAAATGCAGATTCAGAGTTATGAGAAGAGACAGTAGGTAAGGGTGAGGTAGCAGGTGTGTTAGAAGGAGACGATGACGAGATATGTGTGGTAATAGGCTTAGAGATACTGACAGTAGAGTTGTGTATAGGAAGGAATGATATGGAGACATCCTTAACAGGAGTAGGAGGGTCATAAGGCTTATCAGCAAACAAATCAGGATAAGGGAACCGAAATTCATTAAAGAGTACATCCTTAGAGATGAAGATTCTGCCACTAGGAGATAAACATTTGTACCCCTTATGAGATGAAGAGTAACCTAGAAAAAGACACTCATGAGATTTAAAATCAAACTTTTGAGCATTATAGGCCCTGAATAAAGGGAAACAAGCACATCCAAAAACCCTTAAAAAATTATAATTTGGTTTTTGATGATATAAAACTTGGTAAGGGATTTGAAAATTTAGAGAGGCAGTGGGAAGTCTATTAATTAGGTAAACAGAAGCTAGAAAAGCATGATCCCAGTATGTTAAAGGAAGAGAAGCTTGTGTAAGCAAGGTGAGGCCAAGATCTACTATATGCCTATGTTTTCTCTCCACAACACCATTTTGGTGATGTGTATGAGGACAAATAAGACTATGACTGATCCCTAGAGTGGTAAGATGTTGTGTAAAAGGTCTAAACTCCCCTCCCAATCAGTTTGTAGAGATTTAAGAGGGTGTCCCAATTGAAGTTCAGCCATATTCTTAAATTGTTTAAAAATGGTAAGGGCATCAGACTTGGCTTTTTTAGGATAAATCCATGCAAATCTAGAGAATGCATCAACAGATGTAATGTAATAGTGATAACCAAGTGAAGACACAGTGGGTGAGGGACCCCAAAGATTAGTAAAGACAAGTTGCAGAGGTGAAGTGTAAACAGTTTCAGAAGGTGGTGAGTGTTATCTATGCGCCTTTCCCATACTACAAGCTGTGCAAAAAGTAGAAACATCTTTTTCTTTATTGATAATGGGTATATTAAATTGTTGTAGAACAAGTTTAAGAGTATGATTATTAGGATGGCCTAATCTTAGATGCCACAAGTATTGAGAGCTAAAAGAGGAATGATTATTACAAGTGCTAGATCTAGCAGTAAGTTTGCAATTAGAATTATTATTTGAAAAAGGTAAAGACAATGGAGACTTAGCAGACTGAAGAGAGACACTTGGAAAGGTATAGAGACCATCTGGACCAACTTTGCCATGCAGCAGAACATCCTTATTGGCCTGAGATTTCACAAGACAGTGATCAGCATGAAATTCAAAAAACACAGAGTTATCCCTAGCAAATTGGCTAACACTAATTAGATTTTTGGTAATGGAAGGGACATGTAAAAGATTATGAAGAGTGAGTTGAATGTGTGGTATAGAAGGTGAGTGAAATACACTAGAACCAGAAGATTGTATATCCAAACCTTGGCCATTCCCAATGAAAATTTGCTCAGGTCCATCAAAAGGGAAGGGTTCCTGGATGTTCCTTGCATCTCCAGTTACATGAAAGGAGGCACCAGAATCTGGAAACCAAGCAGTTGAGGCAGTAGAGGAACCACTAGTAGAAGGAGCATTTGTAAGCATAGCACTTGGTTGATTAAACTGAATAGAAGGTTGCCTCTGTGGAGGTGATGGATTAGTCCAGTTTTGGAATGGATTGAAGCCAGCAATGTTGACACCATAACCAGAAGTAGGAGCATTAAATCCAGAGAAATTACTACCATAACCTGACATGCCAGGAATGTAACCAGGATGTGAAGCACCAGAAGCATGCATAAAGCCTTGAAAATTTGCAGGAACAGGTGCCTGAAATTGCTGGTTGAACTTGTGCCAGCAGGAAGAGGCCAGATGACCAAATTTGAAGCACACCTGACATTGAACATTGGAGAAACGTCCCCCTCTACGACGTCCTCTGCCATTGCGTCATCCTCTACCACGGAATGAGCCAAAATTAGGAGTAAAAGGAGAGGAATCAGGACCAACAGTGTTGTTAACAGATGATGAGGACATGGATGAATCAGTAGGATTCTGAGAGCCAGAAGCAGGTGTATGAGTCAGGTTTAAAGAGCTACATCATCAATAGTCTTCTTCTTGAACTTGTCAAGACGAGTCTCATGAGCAATTAACAGAGACTCTACCTCATCAATATCAATAGTGTCAAATTTGCTTTCAACAACTGAAATCACTGGACTATACTCTTGTGGTAAACCTTCTAAAATTACATCTAAATGCTGAGTAATGGGAACTGGATCACCAATGGAAAGCAAGATTATCAATTAAATTGCGAATGCGAAGAAGATGCTCCTGTACCGTACGATTATCAAGAGAAGTAGAACGCAGTTCAACACGTAACTGCCTTGCCTTTGCACGCATCTGCTTGTGAAAATAGGTCACAAGTTTGTTCCGAAGTTCATACGCATGCGAAGAACCAACAACACGTGCAAGAATCTCACTGGAAAGGGTAGATTGAAGCCAGGACAGGAGCATCTGATCCTTGAGACGCCATTGGCGAAACTCAGGATTGAGTTTTCCGGTGGCGCAATCTTGTGCAGTGAGAAAACGAGGTTGTTCTCATTTACGTACAGTTCAACCTGTTGGCGCCAAACAAGGAAGTTCTTCTCGTTGAGCTTCTCAGAGATCTTCAGTGAGAAGAAGAAATCGGAGCGAAACGAAGCAGTATCTTCTATAAAAGACTGGAGTGGAATCGCAGTCGGATGCAACGGAGGAGTTGGCACGCCGGCGGAATGCGGCGGCGATTGCGGTGGAGTGAACACCGGAGAAGAAGCCATGGATCAGAGGTCAATCTGATACCATATAAGAGAGAGAGAGAATCTTAACTAACTTTTCTTCAATATTGATTATTTTTCATTGATTGATAAAATCTGTTACAGACTGCCTTATATAACAGGCTGGGGAATACCTGCTATAGCAGGTTGACCTATTTCTGACTGACATCTGTCAGTTGTTTGCCAGCTGTTTACAGCTGGCTATTACATGACTCAATCTATATACATGCTATACTGAGCTTAACTACATGTACACTTATAAGAGAAAACATGAATGGAGCCGAGTTTCCCATCCCCCAATATTTCTGTCGGGCGAACTCCCTTAAAAGATCATGTGCCTTACTCCAAAAAGAAGTCAAATACCTATTGTTATCCTTAATCCACTGACAACCATAGAAACCTCAATCATGATGAGTTAACCTCCAAGCACTTGAATTGAATTCTAGCCTAAGTTTCACATTAGCCTCTTCTACCAATTTCTGATACATGATTGACTGTAGCACTATTTTTCTATGTACCAAGTCATGGAATTTCATTCATATGCATGTGTATGGGACATATGGTTCAGAGCAGACCTTTTCTTTTCTTTTTTCATTTTAAGATGAGAAATATATTATCGGGTACTTACCGTTACAGGGTCTTTATCATCTGTTGGGCCAATGGCCAAAGCACAAGCATGTGAATCACCTGAAAACGATGAATGTAATAAAATGAAATGCAATAGAGCTTTTGATAGGTCATTTCTACCTTCGGAATGTTAGCTATGGACTTTTTTACTGATAAGTTTTTTTTGTATTTTTCAGTTTGATGATATAGGATCACATGGAACCAAGATTTTAATATATAATTTGTGGTTGAATGATGAAGGAATATATGAATTGAGTTTTGATGACGATGCTGAGGTATGTTGTGTATATTTATTGCTATTGCTATACAAACCTTTTCATTTGCAGGTCTTTTAGAAGTGTATTTTCAGATATTCTTTATCGGATGAGGAAAATATTATAACGTATCTTGGTTAATAATATGTGTTGAAATTATTACAAGGTTTGTGTAGGGAAGTGGGAAAAGAAAGAAACTTGTCGATAATATTATATCGACACATGTTTGAATTACAAGCACTTGTACCTATTTATACTAACTATTAGGGAGAAACTGGTGTATTACTACTAGTACAATTTCAAGCCTACAATAGCAACAATGGAGATGTCTGAGCAAGAGTGAGACAACTTAGTTTGCCACCAGTCTTCTCTCTGGATTTGAAAATGGCTCCCATTTATTTGGTGGAAGCTTGGCATTAGGATCCATAGGAGAGTAAATGTGTTTAACATTAATCAAATCTATTTCCTTTAGAATGTCATCCTTGGATTGTGCCACCTATGAAGTCTCAAAGTCTACCATACTTTTGTCTAAAAGTGGTGACAAAGATGTTGTTCTGCCTTAGCAATGTCATGATTATCACTACCTGCGAAGACAATATCATCGACATATGTCACCAAATTGATACATCATTTAACTGAATGAAATAAAAGATCAAATTTTCATTTATGTCTAATTTTAAGTCATACCAAAGAGCTAACCAATTTTACTGTATCTACTAAGCCCTGACAGTTTGTTTGAACGCTTGAGAGCACTTGCCTCGTCCAGTTTTCCTGTAACTTTGGATCCTTGAAGATCATACAATTCCCTAGAACACTTTTGACATCTCTAAATAGTTGCTACCAGAAAAGGTGGAAAAACACTAAAAAAGAAGGGGGACATATCGATAAAGAGCGGAAACCGGAAAGGAATACTATTGCCAAACAAAGAATTTGGAGCAAACGAATAATAACAAGGAATTTATTTGATGCAATTATTTATCTTTGTATTTAAAATTCTCTGCTTTTAGAACACTGCATTGAATTGTTAAAATTTGATCCGTACAAGGTGTTTCCATAGTATCTATTCGAAAGAGATTCATCTTAATTTTTTGATGCATTTATCAAGCGGAGCTTTTACATATTGAGCTCCACAGATTACACAAATTATACATACTTAAATTTATGACATTTTTTATGGAGAAGATTGCATGAGGTATTCCATCATATGTAGGTAATCAGAGTGCCTAAAGCCATAGGGCAGATATAGCATTTTTATTTATTTACATTCTTTACTTCCGTTCTTACTTTTATACTGTTTTTATTATTTTTTATTTTTTTATTTTATCAGTTAATAATAATGCTTTTGGACGTTGTTCCTACTTGTCCTTGCCTATTTTTCTTACTGTTAATTCAGAACCAATTGAGGCCTTACTAGTCTTCATTAGTATCTTTATCACAAGAGATGAGTTGCAAGAGATGATTTTATACCCTGACTTAGTTTTTGTTGGTGTAATGATTTTACACCTTCATTTGGTTTCTGTAAATTTTTGTCCTAGCTTGGTTATTTATGTCAATGCAAATATATTAGTGATACCAAGTGCCAGGTTTGGCCAAACTTTTCATCCTGTCATACTCGATTCATGAACACATATAACTTGCCTTTGAGGTAACTGTTCTGTTCACATATTTGGCTAGTTGGTATTGTCCACATGTGTCTAAGGTAGTGAGTGACTGGGGGGTGTATGTGTCTACTTGGAGTGCTATTACCATATTTTTTATACTTGATATTGTTCAATATTTTGATAGAAATCATGATATGATTTATTCTTCTGCACAGGATATCATGCTCAGAGATGAGGCCAAGAATGGAAATGGGAAGAAGTTGGACAAAAGAACTGTTCAGCTTCAGTCACATATTTTTTACCGCATCCGTTATTCTTTACGTGTAATGATTAATACTTGGAATTTCAGCTTTACATGTTACCATTGATTTCTAATCTTTAATTTCTATTACGATTGATTGTTAATATTTTTCAGGCATATGTATCACTTTTGTATCTCAGAAAATTTTCAAATTTCAAAATCATACTAAGGGGAAAACCTGTTGACCATTTTGACATTAATGATGAGTTAATACATTCAGAAGTTGTTAGATACAAGCCCCAGATGGCTGTGATGAACGAGGTTAGATCAATAATATGACAGTATAAATTATTTAAAGCAACTTTATACAGCACTGCTATGTAAGTTGCCAGATGTTCCTCATAAAATGAAAGATGGGTGTTCCTGATATAATACCTGTTTGTATGGATCTTTAGCTCCAGACATTAAATCAAGATCTGTAATTATTTTGTAATTTGTAATTTGTTAGTTTTGGGAATCTTTCAGCTATTTTAGGAAGGGATATCAATTAGTCTAAAGATCTGTAATTATTTTGTAATTTGTTAATTAGGTTGTAATCAATGTAATACACTTTAATCAAGGGATTTCAGCTCAGAGCAGGGGGGTTGCTCAATGAAAGACAACTTGAGGCTAATTTTCTAGAATAGTTAACCAGTGGAATGATCATAAATTCAAAATATTTCTGATCATTTATTTGTTTTGGTAATCTTCCCATTGATAAGTCTCTTTAAACATTAGTGGGGTGTACAAAGGGGGAAAAGTTAGAGGAGAGTAGGTGATTTAGAGTGATGGAAGGATTGGGAGGAGCAAACCCTCTAAGATTTGCATTGTCTCCCTCCTTCTCCCTTACTCCCTTAGTGCATCTTTTTCTTCGTTCTAATGATTTTCTTCCACACAAGTATCAGGAGAAGATATAGTGTTTTATGACTAACACACTAATTATTTGTCCAGTATCCTATCACCCTGTGAACATTTAACTAATTAATAAAACGATTTATTTTTCAACTTTTCAAACTAAGAACTTCAATCTGATTTAGGCTACGGTGGAAACGACCGTTGGGTTTATAAAGGAAGCTCCTCGTCTTAATGTTGCTGGATTTAATGTATACCACAAAAATCGCCTAATCAAGGTATGTTCTGACTGAGTGCTTGAAATTCCTTATCTCAAATCGTATTTACTTCAGCTGCATTTTCAAGTGTGTATATATATATTTTATATTTTTTTGTCATACAGCAAACCACCATTCTTATGGGAAATTCTTGTTTACCCATCAATAAAAGGTGGGTAACACTACCCATGCTGAGTTGGCCCAATCAAAACCATGTATTTATATAACATTAAAAATAATAGAAAACAAATAAATAATTTTGATTGGTGCCAACTCAACATGGGTTGTATTACCCACCTTTTATTGATGGGTAACGAAGTTGTCACCCATTCTTATATATTGTTGGAAGTAGAAGTGGAAATCAATAAATATATTCACAAATATATGTTTTCATGTACATTGGAAGTAGCATGTGACTTGTGAATCTTATTAGCTTGGAAATCACACCTGTTTCCATAACTTTATTAGTTGATCGAGTCTATTTGAGTTCTCCTCATTTGTGTTAGTTTGTTTGGATGTCTATGTTCCAATTTGTATAGTGCTTTTTCTAGATATGGACTGTTTTACGTTTTTTTAGTGATATTTAGCACAAAATATCCAATTGGAACTTTCCTTAAGTAGTAATAATTCTACCTTCTTCAACAAAGCAGCGGGGGTTAGAAAACATGAATATCAACACCTCTTTAAAACCGCTGGGACATTTTTACTTTATAGTATATATACGTATTCCCTTTCCTTTTTGGAGTGGTGATGTTGCTAGTGCTTGCATTCTAACAAAATCGCATGCCCTCTTCTATCCCTGATCATCAAATGCCTCACTTTGCATTCTACCTAATACATTTATGATGTCACTGTGTGTCTCGATAAACGTTGTGCTTGATCCTTATAGTGTGTCGCTCTTGATTACATCGGTGTTCATCCAATATAACAAAACCCACTAAGGAACACACATTGATGTTCATCTTTTTGAAGTTTACCATTTTAAGCCACCTCCACTAATACCTCTGGACACCGGCCTCTGAATTTTTCACATTCTCATGTTGCTAATGAGGATAGTATAGACTCGACATCAAATCCAACTCCCAACACTGCCTCTTGAGTCTGAGCCTCCCATTACATAAAAAAGTTATACATCTAAATTGTAACCTTTCTCATTATATCATTGTCTTATCGTGAACTTTCTTCTTCACATCATGCATGTCGTTATTCCTTATCTTTAGTTTTTTTTCCTTTGTCTATTGGTGGTGTATTATCCTGTCTTTGGTGAAAACAAGCAAAGCCTTGATGGGTGAGATGCATTCCATTCAAAGCAATGGCACTTGGGACCTAGCCCATCCTCCAATTGGGAAGTCTGTTGTTAGTTAACAGTATAGTTTTCCGTCAATTTGGTTGTGATGGGGAGATTGACTGCCTTTTGTAGAGTTTGAGAAGCAGAGAAAATGAAAGGAAGAGAGGGAAAGTAAAAGAAAGAGGAGAGAGATATAATCTTAATGTGAATGCATGTGTACACTTGGAAGTTTACTATATTTTGTTAAGAAGTACAATTGGAAAAGAAATTTGTTCGTTAATGTAATATTTTCATACCATTCTGATCTGATGTGGTTAACCTTTTTGTGAGAATGCAGCCATTTTGGAAAGTACACGCAGACGGCTCATCTAAAGGGAATTATGTTGTTGGTACATTCTTATCCTCCCCTGATGATTTCTTCATGCTAGGATTTCAAAATATCCATGTTTTTTAATTTACTGGTACATATTTAGGAGTTCTCGAAGCCAATTTTATAGAACCTGCACATGACAAGCAAGATTTTGAGAGATCACTGCTGTTCATACGGCTGGAAGGGAAGCTGAAACAAATAGTATATGATTACTGGTTTGTGTATACTTCATAGTTTATTTTGAACAGTTTCTCTTATTATGATTTATGATTACACTTTTCTGCTCTTGTGAGTGTCGTCGTGTCGTAAATTCAACGTTGAACTTCATTACTAGTAGTAGTTGATGTCTCCTAATGCTTCCTTAATGATGCATTTTAGAGTTCTTTTTCTTCTATATTTTATTAATTCACTTAATAAGTTGTCATAGTGATTGTTCAAGTGTTGCTTAGCACATTTACTGGGCTTATCCCTATGCTTTAGGGTCTGTTTTCTTTGAGAAAGCATTTCCTATTCTTATTTTCTTTTTTCACGTTTGACTACAAAACTGCCATCTTGTTTTCAATCTTTTTTCTGTTTATTTTTTGACGCAATATATTTGCTGTTACTAAAGTTTTCTACAGTAAATAATGGAGGAAGTAAACTGTTTTCAGTATTTCCTGTACAAATCTTTGAAACAGATGGTAAACAAGGTGACAGTTTTGTAACTAAAAGTTAAAGCATGCAATGCAAACAGAACATTTTTCCGAGTTAAGAGGCCCTTAGATTTTGATTTTCTATTTGTTAGAATTTATGAAACATCTCAGTATATTTGATATATTGTTATAATTTCTTACTTTGTCTCCTAGGATCAGTTTAGGACTTGTTTCTAATGTGTACACTGTGTCTTAGGTTACCTCCTAGGATTGCTTTGTAGATCACTTAGTCGTTATGGCTCTGTTTGGTAAAAAATAGCGAATAGCTGATAAGTTAGCTGATAGCGAATGAACTAACCGATTGAATTTATAGTGTTTGGTAAAATTAAGCTTTAAGCTAACTGATAATAAGAAGCCTTAAGCTTTAAGCTATAAGCTACTTGAATTGCTTATCAAAAACGACTATAAGCTAGTAAAAATAAGCTATAAGCTCACGAGGAAGTGACGGTTACCAATCAGGTCTTTTTTAGTCAAATGAGCTTATAAGACATAAGCTATAAGCTCAAAAACGGAACTATAATGGTGGAGCAGTGCAGGGGCTAGCCGTTCACACACGCAGCGGTGCAGCGCGGAATTGTTTATGTACGGCGCTACAGTTTGCTACCCCATTCTGTTTCTACTTCTAACTTCTCTGGTGGCTGTGTTGGCTGGGTTTTCCTTTAGTTTGCTACTGGCTTGAGCCTTAAAAAATGAGATAATGGTTTGGGCCTGGGATTTAAGCCTACTCCTAAGAAACTATCTTTTATTAAGTGCATCTGTTCAATCAAATCAAAAAAAGTGGGTTTGTGTTTTCCGACAAAAATGGATTGTACATGCCAAGATAAAATATATAATTAGATAAAAATGATTTTACATAGTAATACTAGTAAATGTATAAAAAAATAATAACTTTTCTTAGTATTTATTTAATTGTATTTTGGTTATCCTGTGACTCTTATTGCTAACTATGAAGATTTCATATCTTTTTCATTCTAAGCATTTATGTGTATATGTATTATTTACACTTTAGAATAGCGGCCAACCCGCACCCCGCTATCCCAGTTTTGGGGTCAGCTGTTCTGCTATCCGAGACTGACTAGACTGCATAGATTTTATTAGAAAATGATTTTATTTGATGCTTTAAGTTTTGGTTTTCAACCAATATGACTGTAGCTATATTTTCTTAATTCTCTAATTCACTCTCTTTATATAAGCCGGCTAAACCAGTTTATGGTCTAACTACTTAGCTTACAAACAGACCCACCATGAAAATTATGTGTTGGATTAAGCTTTCCATGAACGGAACCATTATTCACTGCTGTAGTATGATAGGAACTTGTTGATATGTATCTAAGAACTTTGGGAACTCTCCCTTAAAAACTAGTTATCAAGGGACCAAGCCACTTAAATACACCACCGATCATCCCATACTACTCGACTTGGGTACCCGATATAATACCCAAGTTCCAATCACAGAACCACCCCTCTTTACTTTGTCTTTAGCCCCTCCGGAGGTAGTCCTTTATGAGCCACTGGTAACCAGTTTGGTACCATTTGATAGAACCAATATAGGATAATTGTATTGAGAATGGAATAAAATAGATTAAGGACACAGGATGTGCAACAGCCTGTCCTATCCCAATATCCATCAATCTGAAATTCAATAATTGCCAACCTAACTTCCTATTCCCTATTCTATTTAAACAGATACTACAGAGATAGTTACAGTAAAATACAAACAGTTACCATACCTGTAGTCATAAACCCAGGCAGTTACAAGCACAGTTAATAGGCAGTTACAAGTTACAAATATAATTAAGTTGGTCCAGCATTATTGTATTTTGCGCCTCACATAATTAAGTTGGTCTGTTGCTAACATATTATTTTAATTTATGGGAAATAGGCAATAAGACTTCAGTATGTGAAAAATTAAGTGCTTCCTGATATTTCTTTTCTAGAATTTCCATATTACTGAGACATTGTTTGATTTGGTGAAGTTTTTTCTGGACTAGACAGGAAGGATCACTGTCACTTAGTTGGATTTCAGCCTACAAATTTCAGATCACAAATTGGGCAAAAGGAAGCCCGCATTCGTCAATCAGCAGGGCATTTAACTAATTCACGGAATGAGATTCTTGCTGATCCACATGATATTTGCGTAGCAGCTGAGCATCAACAAATTGTGAACTTACATCAGCCAAATGAGGGCCTTCGTGCAACTGGCAAGCAATGTTTGACTCATGAGCAGGGTGTAAGTAATTGATATAATCTGCAAAAGGCTGTATTTGTCTAATTTTACCATTTATAATCATACTTGCTGCTGGATGTTGAATGAAATATATTGCTTTCTTAATTATATTTTTTTCTTCACATTTTTAAAAATAATTCATTGAACACAAGTAGATGCATGCTATTGTGAATAACACATTCATAATCATACCTATTAGAGATGTCGATGATGCTTCGGAGTAGTCACTGTCAATTTGCATGTGAATTCTTCTAATGTCTAGCATTAACAAACAAGAGGACATTTTGAAAACTTATAGCATATTATCAAGGTTTAGTTGATTCAAATTTCAATGTTGCACTTGTCAGCAGAGGACCTCAGTTGATTGCATCTCGGGTTTGATTTTACTATTGAATGCATCAGACAATGGATAAAGCTTCCTTTTTAGTTATTTTGAACTCCTACTTCAATAAACCCATGCATCAATTTATTAAAAATTAATGGTTCTCTTTTTAAATTCAAGATGTGACTAATTATACAAAAAGATTTTGCCTGGCCAAATTTGTTCCAGAGTGGGGTCGATAAATTTTAGACAATATTATCTGGAATGATGGAGTCTCAGTTTAGCTGAGTGACTTGGTTATCGATAATTTATATATGGTATAGAGGAACTAGAGGGAGATGACAACCATGGGTTCTCAGTAGGATAAATGAAATGGCAAAATGCTTTGGGAGTAACAGTGAAAGCCTTTCCACAACAAGATTAGTTGGTTTCCCACTGATAATTTTATCTGGGCTTGTAATTAGCCATATAAACCAGTCTTCTACCAAAACCAAAACAATGGCTTTTTAAAATGTCTTTCTTTTATTTTCTGAGTACACTACTTTTGGGGGCTCACGAGTAATGTGTTATTTCTATCAGCAGGGTACATCGAGTGGAGCTTCACCGTCCGTATCTATTGATGCCATCTGTGATGAAAACATCAAACTTTTCACCAGGTAAATTACTTTTCCTAATTATCTATACAAAGACAAATGAAATACTTCAAGAAAACACAACTTCAATCTTTGTTGATATTTATTGGCAAGCTCTAACCTTACTTTCAATGTAAGGAATGTAAAACATCCTCCCCTCCCTCCCTGATCTTAATGGGCGTGCTGAACGCAAACCAAAAGCTTATTGACTTTTTATTGATCCTCCCTGTGACAAGGATGGGGTTTTGAGCCACCATGGTTTAGTTTTCACTTTGTTTCCAGTTTTTGGTGATAACCTATGTTGTACAATTCTCTTTTACATTTGTATTCATGCATATCATACAAATGAAATTTCACATTAATGAAATCTTTTATGTTCCATGAATATAAATCTTAAATTGGTTGTAAAATATGGAAATATAGGCCATTAATAACTGTATGTCATATTGACCAATGGTTAAATATTTTAAAACTCTGGCATGCAAGATCACTTGACAATCACTTTCGATTTTATATACTTTTGTTTGGTGCTCTGGCATCGTATATACTAGTTTAATTGATGAATAAATTCCACTGAAACCCTTTTCTACAGGTGTGAGGAATACAGGCAAAAAGAGACGGAGTTGAGAAAGACGGTAATAGTAGTAGTTAGAAGAGAATAAAAGTTTGATTCTTATGACAAAGGCCATTATATTGATTTTTGTTTGTGTTAATGACATAAAATAGGTTAAACACTTGGAGGAGGAGTTGAAAGAATACCAATCCAAGTGTGCATTTGTTTCTTCACAGATAGAGGCCAAGAGGAAGCAGAATAATGCACGTTGATTATAATTTCCTGATTATCCTTCCAAGTAATGTGCGCCTTTGGGCTCTGGCTATAACAAATCTGGCTTGATTATGAAGAAACAAATTTGCTTCTAAAGCACTTTGCATTCTTATGTAATTTAGCATATGTTTTTTTGTGTCTACAATCCATAGACGCAGGTTGTGACAGGTTAAATGTAACTTGACTGTGCAGTAGTAACATTTGTTAGATTTTCATGAGAAATCAATTCTCTGTTTGATCGTTGGTTGCCAGTACATCTTTCCCGGTTGCCCTTTTCTCTTGTTATTACTTTTTTAGAATTTGATTTTGCTGAAAATTGTCTTATCGTATATAGAAAGTGGAAGACTGCTTTATCCTCACCCTACTTTAATAGATTTAGCTCCTCTGAAGTGGGCAATTAGTAAAGTGAAAAAAAAATAAACAGTTTGCTTTTCAGTGTTCGTAATTTGTTATACATGTCGTATAGTATTAACAACCAATAAGGTACTTGCAGAGAAAGCCTCGAGACTTAGTTGACAAATGTACTTACATATTACATATTATTTGTGAATTAAATCAGCACTTTTGCAATGAGATTCGAAGTTGGGTCCTTCTGAGATGAGTTGAATTTTTACCAACTAGATCGACATTGACAATCACTATTATTTATTGGAAATGCTAACTAGTGTCCAAGGACACTAGTTAAGGAAACTAAATAATATTATTTTTATCACTCTTCAATATATTCTACTTTTCATTTATGATAATGGAGAATATACTAATACTTGACAAGACATTCAATAATTTTTTTTGTTCTTTCACTTATACATTTTTGTCTTAAATACGTGTGAAATGAGTAAAAAGTTAGTTATTATGTGACGGATGGAATAACTTGTGTTAAGAAGTAAATGCGATTAGAGGAATAGCAAAGACAATAAGATATGAAATATGCATCTACATTTTTATTTATTTTAAGAATAGGTATTCATAAATAATTAAGAAAGTTACTTTTCTGACATCAAAAGTTTCCTAAAGACAAGTAAAATACTAAAATGCCTCCCGCGGTAGTTAACTACCGTTGAGGACCCAACGACGGCAGTTAATTACCGCTGAATTCATTTCTTCAATTTATGTCTCTACGTTTGCCATTGCCATTCCACTTGCTCTGTCTTTTTTTCTTCTTCTCCATCTTTGTTGCTTTTCTTCAATTCACACTACCTATTGCTGGCATCAATTATACATCATATTGTCACTACAATACTCTTGTTTCACCAATTTTTTTCCTCATCAATCTGTTGAAGAATTGCCTCTTTCTCCATGGCCAAGCTTTTCTTTTTTTCCTTCATATCCATAAATAACAGAAATATTGGACTTTTGTTTTGAGTTCCTCTTTTCATTTGTATGTTGTAGCAATTCATATCTCCAAGTTTTGACAACTAAATAACATAAGTTTTTGAGTAATTAATTTATGATAGTTTTTCAACAAATCAACAAAGATGAAAAACATTTTTGAGAAATTGAAAAATTCATGAGTAATCTAGTTGTTTTGGAAGTTGCTAATCTGCTCTAGCTCCTAGCTTCAAGAAATTGCTATAAGACTTCAAGCATCAGGTAAGAATTTTATTTGGGTAGTGAAGAAAAGCAGCGAAGATGGAGAAGAAGTGTTGTGTAGTGTGAATTGAAGAAAAGATTTCAGCGGTAGTTAACTACCACTGGGGCCAGCGGTAGTTAACTGTTGTCGGGTCCTCAGCGGTAGTTAACTACTACTTAGGGCATTTAAGTATTTTACTTGTGTCGATGTGAAGTTTTTTATGTCAAAAAAACAATTTTCAATATTTAATGAGAATAGATATGCAACGCTAGGATGTAGTAGCATATTTCTTATAAAATAAAATAAAATAAAATAAAAGAGGATGTAGTAGTATATTAAAGTCGATATATAATGCATTTGATTGACCAAGACATATCTGATTATAATTCCTTATAAAGTGTTCCAGAGTGCAAAAGTTTTTTCACTTTTCAGGACATAGTATATGGGTTTTTTTATTTTATTTTTATTTTTATATATATTGAGAGGTGGTAATTTATGTGTTTTTTTAGGGGAGGCAGTAGTATGTGTATGTTGGTCACCACATATATTAACTCATTTATGAACTCTTTCCTTAAAGAGTGTTGTTTTGATCCTTTGGAATGTCAACTTGGATTTTAGACTCTGTTCACTTCATTCTTTCTTAAAATTTGTATTAATTTTATTAGTTAACTAACACCAAGACGTGCACTAATATGTCTATCTTGATGTTTTTATTGGTAAATAACGATAAAATGATAAAAATTATTTAAGCGAAGACTAAAACTGAAAGAAAAAATGATATATCAAAACATAATATATTTTGATATAAGATCAAAATAAGTATTTTATAGTCTCTGTTATTTTATGAATTGATTTTCTATTGTTGTGGGTTATTCATATTTCTATGTGATTTAATTAATTTAAATTATAAAATAGTTTAAATAAAACATAAAATTGAACGAAAAAGTTCAGACCAAAATGATATATTTCCTTTATATATTGATGCAGATAAGGTGATACTAGAATTTTTTTTTTTTTTTTGAGCAAAGGTGATACTAGATTTTTAAAATGCACAATTGTTTGCTTTCTTGAAAACAATGAGAATGGCAAAAGAATTGTTTCCAAAAATCCATCATCCCTAATTAGTATT